>NW_024045092.1:0-262633 GCF_015852505.1 Tachyglossus aculeatus
TCTCCTCTCCTTGACCTGTGCTTCTGACCCCATTCCCTCCCATCTCATGAAATCTCTCACTCCATCCCTTCTCCCCTCCTTAACTTCCATCTTCAACCGCTCACTCTCCACTGGTTCCTTCCCCTCTGCCTTCAAACATGCACATGCCTCTCCCATCCTAAAAAAAACCCTCTCTTGACCCCACCTCACCTTCTAGTTGTCGCCCCATCTCCCTCCTACCATTCCTTTCCAAACTCCTTGAACGAGTTGTCTACATGCGCTGCCTCGAATTCCTCAACACCAACTCTCTCCTCGACCCTCTCCAGTCTGGCTTCCGTCCCCTACATTCCACGGAAACTGCCCTCTCAAAGGTCACCAATGACCTCCTGTTTGCCAAATCCAACGGCTCATTCTCTATCCTAATCCTCCTCGACCTCTCAGCTGCCTTCGACACTGTGGACCACCCCCTTCTTCTCAACACACTATCCAACCTCGGCTTCACAGATTCCATCCTCTCCTGGTTCTCCTCTTATCTCTCCGGTCGTTCATTCTCAGTCTCTTTTGCAGGCTCCTCCTCCCCCTCCCATCCCCTTACTGTGGGGGTTCCCCAAGGTTCAGTTCTTGGTCCCCTTCTGTTCTCAATGTACACTCACTCCCTTGGTGACCTCATTCGCTCCCACGGCTTCAACTATCATCTCTACGCTGATGACACCCAGATCTACATCTCTGCCCCTGCTCTCTCCCCCTCCCTCCAGGCTCGCATCTCCTCCTGCCTTCAGGACATCTCCATCTGGATGTCTGCCTGCCACCTAAAGCTCAACATGTCCAAGACTGAACTCCTTGTCTTCCCTCCCAAACCCTGCCCTCTCCCTGACTTTCCCATCACTCTTGACGGCACTACCATCCTTCCCGTCTCACAAGCCCGCAAACTTGGTGTCATCCTCGACTCCGCTCTCTCATTCACCCCTCACATCCAAGCCGTCACCAAAACCTGCCAGTCTCAGCTCCGCAACATTGCCAAGATCCGCCCTTTCCTCTCCATCCAAACCGCTGCGCTGCTCGTTCAAGCTCTCATCCTATCCCGTCTGGACTACTGCATCAGCCTTCTCTCAGATATCCCATCCTCGTGTCTCTCCCCACTTCAATCCATACTTCATGCTGCTGCCCGGATTGTCTTTGTCCAGAAACGCTCTGGGCATGTTACTCCCCTCCTCAAAAGTCTCCAGTGGCTACCAATCAATCTGCGCATCAGGCAGAAACTCCTCACCCTGAGCTTCAAGGCTCTCCATCACCTCGCCCCTTCCTACCTCACCTCCCTTCTCTCCTTCTACAGCCCACCCCACACCCTCCGCTACTCTGCCGCTAATCTCCTCACCGTACTTCGTTCTCGCCTGTCCCGCCATCGACCCCCGGCCCGCGTTATCCCCCAGGCCTGGAGTGCCCTCCCTCTGCCCATCCGCCAAGCTAGCTCTCTTCCTCCCTTCAAGGCCCTACTGAGAGCTCACCTCCTCCAGGAGGCCTTCCCAGACTGAGCCCCTTCCTTCCTCTCCCCCTCGGCCCCCTCTCCATCCCCCCCCATCTTACCTCCTTCCCTTCCCCACAGCACCTGTATATATGTATATATGTTTGTACATATTTGTTACTCTATTTATTTTACTTGTACATATCTATTCTATTTATTTTATTTTGTTAGTATGTTTGGTTTTGTTCCCTGTCTCCCCCTTTTAGACTGTGAGCCCACTGTTGGGTAGGGACTGTCTCTATATGTTGCCAACTTGTACTTCCCAAGCGCTTAGTACAGTGCTCTGCACACAGTAAGCGCTCAATAAATGCGATTGATGATGATGATGATGATGATGATGATGATGATGATGATGATGATGATGATTCCTCCTCAAACCAGGGATTTCCCCCTCATGTGCACGTGGTCTCTATTAGTGGTTCCTTCCCAACTTGTACTTCTCAAGTACTTAGTACAGTGCTCTGCACGCAGTAAGTGCTCAATAAATATGATTGAATGAATGAATGAACCCAATCTCAGAATCTCTCAGCCCCCTGTCCCGCCCACACTGTACCCTCCCCTCTCAGCCTGCGGGAGGGTCTTAAGATGGATTCAAAGGCATCTCTCACTCTACTTTCAAAGGTATTTATTGAATGCTGTGTGCAGCGCACTATACTAAATGTTTGTGAGAGTACATTATAACAGAGTCAGTGACATGTCCTCTGCCTATAACAAGCTTAGAGTGTCACACTCTGTAGAGGTCAGCAAATGCAGTTGATTGATTGAATGATTAACTGCAAGGTCACGAAAGAGACAAAGCTAAATCTGTCCTCAAGTAACCCAAATCATCCCTAGTGATGGGAACCTTTGGGACATTGGGAAGCAGATGCTGCTGTTGTCATGGAAATCCCATGAGCCAGAGCCATTGCTGCAGTTTCAGGGACCAGAACCTTATCTTGAAGGGCCTCAGGGATGACACGGCCAGCAGGTTCTCATGTCACCCAGGCCACGGGTTCCCTCGGCAGCACCCGAGCCAGTCCTCCAGGGATCTCCCACAAGGCAGCATCTGCTTTATCTACAGGGAGAGGCTCCGGAGAGCATCTCAGCATCCAGGGAAGAGCAGAGAGAGGCTGAAGGTGCCACACTGTCCCTTCATGGCTGGCTGCACCCAGGGGTCTGAGGGAATGGGGGACCATCCCAACCCAGCAGAGGTCAGTCCCCCTGCCCCACGCTGCCCTGGTGAGTGTGACTGGGGCTGGGAAGGGCACAGAGGGGCCAGCAGGTCGATGTGAGAGATGGAGCCATTCTGGGGAGATGCTCACTTCAGCCTCTGCTTGGGGTTAAGGGCAGGGCCGTGGGGCAGGCGGATTTCCAGGAGCAGAAACCAGGCCTCAGCAGGACTGGAAGGGACAAGAGGGTGTGAAATGCCGCAGCACAAGCCACTACTACTGGAATCAATTCTTCTGCTCAGCTTCTCAGTCACAGGGTCTTTGTTCATCCACTGTTCATGCTAGAACACTCTCTTCCCCATCTTAGGAATATGTCCATAAATTATACCCATAAACTATTCATTTATCTTAATGTCTGTCTCCCCCTCTAGACTGTAAGCTCATTATGGGCTTAATATACCAACTCTGTTGTATGATATTCTTCCAAGCGCTGAATACAGTGCTTTGCACACAGTAAGTGCTCTATAAACAACACTGATTCATCGACTGATCTCCCCCATCCCTCTGCCAGGACAGAGGCCTCATACTACTGGACTTCCCAAGCCAGACTATTTCCTGTTTAGCCATTGGAAATCTTGAAGAGACTCCTTTTTGTCCACTCCTAAAATCAGGGGTAGTGGTAACTGTGAATAAAAACCTCCTCCACTTCTCATTATTCTCCTGGACAACACACTCCATTCTCCATCACTCACAATTAGTGTTGCAGAGAAGGGGACTCTGACCATTGAGTGCTCAATAAATACCATTATTACTACCACTACTACTATTTCTACAACTACTATTACTACTACTTGCTTGAACTACTGCTTTTGCTGCTATTACTGCTATTATTACTACAACTCCTTTTCTGTCTTACATCCTTATCATTTTGTCGCCACTTGCAGCATTATTTTGCTAACACTTCTTTGGGAGTCCCCTGCAATTATGTGGAAGCAATTTTCCCAATTTTCTAGGTCATTTTGTAATCAACAACTGTCAATGTGCCATCAGCTTCCCCGCTCATAGAATTACTGGCAAATTTCCTATGGATTTCTTCACCCCATCAGTATCTTTAAATTCGATCCTTCCTTTGTCCTATGCAGAGATTCAACATCGTTTCCCAATGACAAACTTCTCCATGGTGACTGAATTTCTCCTCCGGGGGTTCTCCGATGTCTGGGAGCTGCAGCTGGTCCATGCCGTGCTGTTCCTCTTGGTCTACTTGGCAAGCCTGACAGGGAATCTTATCATCACCGTCACCACCCTTGACCGGCACCTCCACACCCCCATGTACTTCTTTCTTAAGAACCTGTCCATCCTCGACCTCTGCCTCATCTCCACCACCGTCCCCAAGTCCGTCCACAACTCCCTGACCGAGAACAGCTCCATCTCCTTCCTTGGCTGTGCCGCACAGCTCTTGCTGTGGGTCTTGTTTGCCAGTTCAGAGATTTTTGTCCTCATGGCGTTGTCCTATGACAGCTATGCTGCTATCTGCTATCCCCTGCGCTATGAGATCGTGATGAGCAGAGGGGTCTGTGTGAAAATGGTTGCAGCTTCCTGGCTCATAGGGAGCGTGTTTGGCTTCATGCTTTCGGCTTCCACGTTCTCCCTGCCTTTCTATGGGTCCAATGCTGCCCCACAGTTCTTCTGTGATGTCCCCTCCCTACTGCAGATTTCCTGCTCTGAGGACCACAGTGCCATCGATGTGAGTGTGACTGCCGGGGTAGCGTTAGCTGTCATCTGCTTCATTTATATTACCCTTTCCTATGTGCACATCTTCTCCACTGTGCTGAGGATGCCGTCCACAGAGGGCCGGACCAAAGCCTTCTCCACCTGTCTGCTGCACCTCATGGTGGTGACCTTGTTCAGAGGGAGTGGTGCCTTTGCCTATCTCAAACCACCCTTAGACTCCCCCTCAGTGCTGGACCTGCTCGTGTCCATGTTGTACACCATGGTGCCCCCAGCCCTGAGCCCCCTCATCTACAGCCTGAGGAACAGGGACATAAAGGCTACCCTGAGAAGGACCCTAATGGGAAGACTCCCTCGCCTTCCCTTCGGGGTTAAAATGTCTGCTTCCTTTCTCTCATATTCCCCTCCTTAATCAGAGGGAATCTCCAGTGGCATATGCATCTATAGAGCTGTCCTTCTTGTCTGAAGTCTCGACAGTGAGGGATTTCAATGTGTGCAAGAGTAACGAACAAACTCTTCTTAAGGAGGGGTGGGTACCCAGCCTTACAGAACTTATTTGCATACCCATACTTTATTTATATTTATATCAATGTCTGACCAATCCCCTGACCCTAGACTGTGGCCCAATTGTGGGCAGGCGACATGTCTACAAACTCTGTTGTACTCTCCCAAGCACTCTGTACAGTGCTCTGCACACAGTAAGTGCACGATGAATATCACTAATTGATTAAGTGTTATGGCTCAGGCAAGCATAACTTTCACCGGGACAGATATTCAATCAATCAATCAATAGTATTGATTTACTACCTACTCTGTAAAAATAACTTGGGAGAGTGTGTGCCTCAGAGAAATCCAGACTTCACCTACCCCAACTCACTGACCGTGACTTTCCAGATATTCCCCGACCCCTGGGTTCATCCTGGTGCCTCTTTCACCTGCTAAGTGACCAGTCCCTTAAAAGGTGGACACAAATTTCCAAGCTCAGTCAAGGGCTGAGAGCTATTCCCGGAATTGCATATCTTGCCAGTGGAAGGCACAGCTCTTTGGTCCACTTCTGACAATTTGTGCAGATAGAGGAAGTGCTGTGTATTGCCATATGACCTTGGCAGAATTTAGGTTCAACATAGATGTTATCTGGGCTAGTGCAGGGTTTTGTTTCGGCATAATCCTAAATTAACTCTTTGAATTAAGATATTAATCCTAAACTTAACTTTAACCAGAACCCACATCCTTATATTACCCCTTACCCTAATCCTAACTAAAAACATAACCCAAACCTGAACCCTAACCCTAACCCTAGCCCTAACCCATTATACTTCCCTTAGAATCCCCGGCGTGGTTGCACCCCGCAGTGGTCTTCCCTGGTTGTTCACCCTTATGGAACACTGCTTCTCTGGCAGAGAACAGCTCTCCACAATTCAGTGCTTCAGGTGGGGTTTGCCAACTCCAGATTCTGCAGGGCATTTCTGGGGGTCAACATGCTGTATAGCTTCGGTCAACACTGGTGTTTATTTGGTATCAATCGATTAAATGGTGATGTATATCGAGTCCCTGCTGAGAGTGGGAAACTAATTGAAGAAATGGGAACAGTGCAACAGAACAAGACAACTGGTTACTGCCTTCAAGGAGCTTTCAAACCAGTGAAGATCTGGGCAACCCAACAGCAGATCAATAACTTGTATTGGTTGCACTTCGACTGAGTGTGAAGGTCTGTGGTGAGCCTGTAAGGAGAGCACGATTTTAGCAAGCGTGAGTTGGAGTCCAAAGGCCCAGCCCCACAGATTATTCCTCCTTCCTCAGGAGGAAGAGTCATATACTTTGAAAGGGGACAGGGTCATTGATTGGAAGGAAGCCAGTTGTTTCCACACCCCAGTTTGATAAAGTGTCCCGTCAGGAGGACCTGGTTACAAAACCGAGTTACAAGACGACAAAGCAAAGGCTGCACCCTACTCCTCCTCAAACCAGGGATTTCTGGTCCCTGTAGTTCCTTCCCATCACCCCTATCTCAGAACCCCTCAACCTCCTGCCCTGCCCATATTTATCCACCCACACTGCTTGGGGAGGAGGGTTCTTAGGGGGAATACCCAGACATTCCTAACTCTCATTAGATTTGCATTGCATAGGCATCAGAAAATACAACTGATTGATTCTTGACTGAGTGGAAAGAGCATGGACTTGGGAGTCAGAGGACATGGGTTCTAATCCCGGCTCTGCCACTTGTCTGCTGTGTGACCTTGGACAAGCCACTTAACCTCTCTGTGCCTCGGTTACCTCTTCTATAAAATGTGGATTAAGACTGGAATCCCCACGTGGGACAATCTACTCACCTTGTATCTACCCCAGTGCTTGGTACATAGTAAGTGATTAACAAATACCATTATTATTATTGTTAGTATTGCTATTATTTTATCAACAGATTGATTGTCTGTGGTTGTGAATGAGATGAAGCTAAAACCACAGTTGACCAGAATATCATTAACAAGGGGGCCTCTGGGATGTTGGAACATAGATGCTATTGTTTCCATGGGAACCTTGCAGGTCAGCAGCCCAACAGCTACATGGACCTCATGTCCACAAGGACTCAGGAACCCTGTGAAGGGAGAGTTCTCACATCATCCAGATCCATGAGGTCCCTCTGTGGAGCTCTGAGCTTGTCCTCTAGGGATTCTCCTCAGAGCAGCAGTTGCTTTATCCACAGGGATGGGGAATCATCTAAAGAGCATCTCGGCATCAGCAGGAAAGCAGAGAAGGGCTGAGAGTCACACTTTCCCTTCATGGTCAGTACCACCAAGGAGCCCGGGGGGTACAGGGACCACCCTGGACTGACAACCCCACACTGCCCAGGTGACTGTAACCAGGGTGGGAAGGGACCAGGAGTACAATGTGAGAGAAGGGCCACTCCGGGGAGACAGAAGCACATGAGGTTTTAGTTTGGGCTGGGACACTGTATCCCTTGGTATTGTGTTGCACTTCTGGCCAACATTTTGCTCATTGCACTCCTTACCCAGGGGGCACAAGGTGGCTAAGGATGAGGGTGTGTGAGTCACATTGCAGATGCCACTCACACTATAACCGATTCCCACAAACAAAATCTCAGGCTCGAAGTCTACAGAGTGAGATCTGCCTGACATTCCCATGGAACACTTCTCCATCGCCCTCATCATTATCAGCAGCAGCAGCAGCAGCAAATCTTGTCCTTTTTGGGGTAAGGGAGTATGTGGATTCTCAATCAGATTGTGTAGGTGTGAAAAAAATCAATCAATCACTTGTATTTATTGTGTGCTTAGTGCAGGCATAGCCCCACACTAAATTCTTCGGAGAATACAGTACAGTAGGGTAGATTGATATGATCCCTGTCCATAAAGAGCCTATGGACTAGAGGGGAAGCCTCTGTTGGAGCTAACGGTTTATGCGGGTGTGTTATAGGTGTTTGGGGCGGGGGGGGGGGTGGAGGGGTCCTAGTTCTGTATGTTTGGGTGAGTGTGTGCACATGGAGTTCCCACTGCATGAGTTTACTTTTCATTCATTCATTCGTATTTATTGAGCGCTTATTGTGTGCAGAGCACTGTACTAAGCGCTTGGGAAGTGCAAGTTGGCAACATATAGAGATGGTCCCTACCCAACAACGGGCTCACAGTCCAGAACTACTCACAACTTGAGTAGTTGTGATTCCCACTGGTCCTTCCACCACTCACTCTGCTTGTCAAAATATCCTAGTCAGCATTGCAAGTCATCCCATTCTATCAGAGACTTTGTGTCCTATGTCACCATGGAGCAAACTGAAAAGGAGCCCTTCCCACCCCCCACCCACCTTGGGGCACCATGGTGCCCCTAGGTCTTGCTCCATTTATGATGGCTGGACCTGGGTTCTAATCCTGGCTCTGTCACATGTCTGCTGTACAACCTTGGACAAGTCACTTAACTTCTCTCCGCCTCAGTTACCTAATCTATAAAATGGGGATTAAGTCTTACTCCCTCCTACTTAAACTCTGAGCCCCATGTGGGATGGGGACTGTGTCCAAACTGATTAATTTATATATACCCCAGTGCTTAGAGCAGTGTTTGGCACATAGTAAGTGCTTAACAAGTACCATTATTTATTTTATTTTTTATTCAGTCCAAAACCGAGTTGTATGGAGGGCTTTGGGGTGAATCTAAGAGAGGAGGCTTCTTTAAGTTCTAGGAGGATCCACTGACATTTAAATTCCCCAGTGGGTGCAGGAATGAGGTATCCCTCAATCAGTAAGACTTGCTCTTGAATTGTTTATGAAGTAGCAGTGATGGTTTGCAGTGATCTATTCTCACTCTCCAGTCTAGCCGTGCTGTAGCCAACAGCACACCCTGCAAGGCAGTTGATAAAGATGGCGGCAGAGTCGGGCGGCACAAAAAAGCAGGATAATCCTCTCAATAACAGGCCCTGTCGTATCCTCAACCAGTCTATAAGTGGTTGTTGGGACACACTCACATCTGCTTTATTTATTATTTATTTGTTGGGATTTTCAAAATGCAGAAAGAAGAGTTGGTGTCAGGGAAAGACATGGTTATCTAGTTATGGTATTTTTAAGTACTTCCTACATGCCAAGCACTGCGCTAAATGGTGGGGAACCTGCCTTTCAAGGGAGTGTTCTGATCAACTCTTCCTAATTTTGCCTTTCTCTTTGTCTTAACAGGCAAAGAATTCTGCAGAACTTGGCGAACTGAATTTCTCCTTCTTGTATCTTGGGAGGTAGTTTGGAGGGGAGGATAGATGAGAATCTTCTCCCATCAACTCCAAGGAAAGAAGTGCATCTCAGCATAAGGAGAGATAAATAGTTGTAGTAGGAGTAAAAACATTTACTGCATGCCCACGTAGAACAGTGCACTCTACCAATCAATCAACAGTATTTATTGAGTGATTACTGTGTGCCAAGCACTGAACAAGTCACTTGGGAAGAGTACAATACAGCAGAGTTTGTTGACATGTTCCCTGCCCATAAGGAGATGAACCAACCAAATTCCAAATTGACAAATTCTCTGCCCACAAGTATTGCAGCGTTAAAGTATTTGCATAACTATCTAAATAAGGACATATGTGTTATATGGGTGCTACGGAGGGTTTAATAAGCTCATTCATGCCGGAATTATCTGAAGTGATCGTATGGTTTCGAGTGCTGGGAAATTAATCTAGAGAAGCTTCTAGGAATTTCAGCAGGGCTCTGAATGTGTGGAGAGCTGTGGTATATCTGATTGGGAAGGGAGTTGCTTCAGGTTGGGGAAACAGCCCGAGCAAAGAGTGGAAACAGGAAAGTCAAAAGTGAGTTACAACTAGAAGGATGGCTTGGGAGCGCTGAAGATGGATTGAATAGAGGATGATGATGATGATGACTGTGGTATTTATTAAGCACTCACTATGTGCCAGGCACCGTACTACGCTCCAGAAAAGTGGGGTGAGGCTAGGTGGTAGAGAGTCTTGAATCCAGTTGTGGGGAGTTTTTGTTTTATCTGTAAAGATACGTAGAGTCAGTGGAGGGTTTTGAGGAAAGGAGAGATGTAGTCTGAGAGATGCTTTAGGAAATGGTTAAATAAGTTACACTCTCTCTATATATACATATATATGTATGTGCTTTTACGATTTTTAGTATGTGTGTGTATGTGTAAGCAACGAGTCAGTTGGAAGCATGTGTGCGTGTACGTGTGTGTATGTGTGTGTGCTCATGTATGCATCGCTGTAAGAATGAGTGTGCTTATATATAAGGACATTTTTGTCTGAATATTAAATCAAGTTAAATACTAAGTCAAGTACCCTACCAATCTCGACTATGGGAGAATTGCTGAACTGTACTTCCCAAGCGCTTAGTACAGTGCTCTGCACACAGTAAGCACTCAATAAATGTGGTTGAATGAATGAGAATCAAGCGGAGGCATATCCATTCCATTCCTAGCTTGGGCAGTGGCTAGCGAGTGGAAGGCAATCTGCTACAAGTCCAAATTCAGCTCTGCTGGGCAGCAGCAGCATGGGAGAGAGTCGAGGGCAGAGACTCAAGTTCACCGCGTGGAAGGAGACAGTGGTAAACCACTTCTGTATTTTTACCAAGAAAATTCTCTGGATCCACTACCAAAACGACTGCAAATGGAGGTGGGGCCTTCTGGGAGAGAAGTGTCCAAGGCGTCGTTATGGGTCAGAGATGACTCGATGGCGTAAGACAAGACAAAATTTAATCATCAACATTTCATAGGCGTTATATGAATCTCTTTACACTCTCTAACCTTCTCCTAGCTGTAATCGATTTTAGTTTTGTTCTCCTCCACTAATAATCATATTGTGGCGTTTTTTAAGATCTTGTTATGTGTCAAGCACTTAACTAAATGCTGGAGTACAACATGGAATCTGGAGAGAACAGAGTCTCTGTTGAAGGGAGAACAGACATTGAACCCTCAAATTATAAATAAGAAAACTGAGGCATAGAAAAGTAAAGTGAATTTCTGAAGGTCAAAGAGCAGGCATATGCCAGAGCTGAGGTTAGAAGCCAGATACTTTGAGTCCCAAGGCTGTGCTCTTTCCACTAGGCCATATTATTTCTACAGGACTGGAAACTTAGAGATTCCAATAAAATAGAAACTCACTGAAAGTAGGGCTCATATGCACTAATATTACTGAACTCCTGAAGTGCTCATATACAACTGATTGATTTACTCCTATTGAAATGAATGCCGATTCCTTCATCCATGCTATCGGTGTCTCTAAATTTAAGATTTCTCTTGTCCTGTGCAGGGAGACAACCTAATATCACAGAAATGGCCAACATCTCCACGGTGACCAAATTCCTCCTCCTGGGGTTCTCCGATGCCCGAGAGCTGCAGCTGGTCCACGCCATGCTGTTCCTCCTTGTCTATGTGGTGGCCTTGTTGGGGAATCTCCTCATTATCACTATCACAACCCTGGACCACCACCTTCACACGCCCATGTACTTCTTCCTTAAGAACTTGTCTTTCAATGACTTGTGTCTTATCTCCATCACCGTCCCCAAATTCATCGCCGTCTCCCTGACTAATAACAATTCCATTTCTTTCCTGGGCTGTGCTTCTCAGGTATTACTGGTCATCTGGTTTGCTAGTTCAGAGTTTTTTGTTCTCACGGTGATGTCATACGACCGCTATGCTGCCATCTGCCTCCCCCTACGCTATGAGCTCATCATGGATAGATGGGCCTGTGTGCAGATGGTGGTGTATCTTGGCTCGGCGGAAGTCTGTTTGGAGTCTTGTTTTCAGTTTCAACATTCTCCTTGCCCTTCTGTGGGTCCAACACTGTCCAGCAGTTCTTCTGTGATGTCCCCTCACTGCTGAAGATCTCCTGCTCCAAGGACCACGATGCTATTGTTGTGATCGTGGCTGTTGGAGTAGTCTTAGTTGTCGTCGGTTTCACTTCCATCATCATCTCCTATGTCCGCATCTTCTCAGCCACGCTGAGGACTCCATCCTCTGAGGGACGGAACAAGGCCTTTTCCACCTGTCTGCCCCACCTCACCGTTGTCACAGTTTTCCTCTTCACAGGGGTATTTGCCTATATCAAGCCTCCCTCAGACTCTTCCTCAGCCCCTGACCTTCCAATATCTTTGTTCTATGCCGTTCTATGCCATGGTGCCTCCTACCCTGAACCCTCTTATCTACAGCCTGGTAAACAGGGACATGAAGGCCGCCCTGGGGAGGACCCTAAAAGGGGGAAATGCCCGGTGGCTCCTGTGGGATAAGCTGTGTGTTTCCTTGTGCTGATGATCCCATCCCTCAACATGATACCTGCTCAAGGACTTATCCACATACAAGTCCAAAGAGATAGCCCTGAGAGTGAGGATTTCTCCAAGTCTCAGAGGGTAGTTTATGAATCTAGTGTGTGACTGACAATCCATTCATTCTTTGGGAGGCATCATGTACTAATGGAACGAACCTGTGACTGGGAGTGATGAGACTAAAGTACCAATCCCGACTCTGATGCTGAACAGCTGTGTGACCTTGAATCAGGGAATTAACATCTCTAGAATTCTCTGTAAAGTGGGAATTCGATACAGGCTCTGTGAGCTAGGGAATGTGTCTGATTTGATTATTTTGTTTTCACTCAAGCACTTGGAACAGTTTATTGGCACCTAAGATCTTAATAAAAACGTTATTAGTAATTATTATCATCATCATCATCAATCGTATTTATTGAGTGCTTACTATGTGCAGAGCACTGTACTAAGCGCTTGGGAAGTACAAATTGGCAACATATAGAGACAGTCCCTACCCAACAGTGGGCTCACACTCTAAAAGGGGGAGACAGAGAACAAAACCAAACATACTAACAAAATAAAATAAATAGAATAGATATGTACAAATGAAATAAATAAATAAATAGAGTAAAAAAAATATGTACAAACATATGTACATATATACAGGTGCTGTGGGGAAGGGAAGGAGGTAAGATGCGGGGGATGGAGAGGGGGACGAGGGATTGTGCTAATATGCACATTAAGATCACTCGGAGTGGGTATGAAAGTTGGAAAATGGGGGACAATATGGGAGAATGGAGACAGTATGGTTACAGCTCCATCTGTCTTATCAATTCATCCTCTTATCCCTCCATCCATCCTTCCATCAATCAATCAATCAATTATAATTGCCGATCACATTCTAGGTGCAAAGCACTGTAAAGGAGAGTAAAAAAAAATGCATTGTCCGTGCTATCTAGGAGACTACAATATAATGGGGGAGATAGATGCAGAATAAATTGCCTAGAATAGGAAGGAATGGAGGGAAAAATAGAAAAGGAGATAGATGTTTGCATCAAGACTTGTCTTATGCTGTTTAGTTGTCTCTGACCTATAGCGCTGCCATGGACATGTCTCTCCCAGAACGCCCCACCTCCATCTGCAATCGCTCTGGTAGCATATCCATAGAGTTTTCTTGGTAAAAATAAGGAGGTGGTTTACCACTGCCTCCTTCCATGCAGTAAACCTAACTCTACGCCCTCAACTCTCTCCCATGCTGCTGCTGCTCAGAACAGGTGAGTTTTGAGACTACAGTTTGTATAGTCACTATGAAGAGAGCTTCAAGCCGTGGGAGTGAGTGACTAAGTCCATAAGTGGTCCAAAATGCCAATTAGAGTTGGGAGGAATTGACTTAAAGAGATGAAAAATTGATCGGGGAAGGTATTCTCTAGGAGGTGGTGATTTCAGAAGGACTTTGAAGATGGGGAGAGTCGTGGTCTGATGGACTGGAAGGGTGAAGGAGTTCCAGTCAGGTGAAGTAGCATGAGGGACCGTCTCTATATGTTGCCAACTTGTACTTCCCAAGCGCTTAGTACAGTGCTCTGCACACAGTAAGCGCTCAATAAATATGATTGAATGAATGAATGAGCCAGGGATCGGAGGAGGCTCTGAGACCGACAGATTATTTCTTCATTTTCTTTGAGGGTCGTTGAGATACTTTGGAAAGGGACAGGGTCATTCACTGGAAGGAACTCAATTGTTTCCACAGCCCAGGTTAGTAAAGCATCCCAGTAGGAGGAGCTGTTCTTGATACTGAGTTCAAGGGAGGACAAAGCATAGCCTCTGTCCTATTCCTCCTTAAGCCCAATCGCCTCAATCTCAAAACCTCAGTCCTCTGCCCCGCCCCCACTCAGCCTGGGAGAGGACCTTAGGATGGATTCAGAGACATCTCTCCCTCTCTCTAGATTTGCAGTCAGAAAGTATCGAACAATAGAATTTTCCCCCTGGATGACTGAATGACAGACTGATAGTCTGAGGCTGTAAATGAGACAAAGCTGAATTCACCCACAGTTGATACAGATGGTTGGTAAACATCAGAAACTGTTGCAGTATTGGGTTGCAGATGCCTTTGTTTATATGGGAACGCCACGGTTCAGCGCCACTGCTATAGATTCAGAGATCGTACTCTCACCTCTATGGGGCCTCGGGGACATCATGAGCAAAGGGTTCTAGCATTGCCCAGGCCACAAGGTCACACTCGAGCCAGTCCTCCAGAGGCTCCCCATGGAGCAGAGGCTGCTTTATCTATGGGGTTGGGGGACCATCTGGAAAGCATCTCAGCACCCACGGGAGAGCAATGAGGGCCTGAGAGCACCACACTGTCCCTTCAAAGCCAGTTGCACCCAGGAACTGGAAGGGAGCGGGGATCATCCCAGCCCAGCAGAGGTCATTGCCCCCAAGTCCCACGCTGCCCTGGTGAGTGGGATCAGCGGGGTAGAGTGGCAGGTAAGGACCAGAATGAGAATTCGAGAGATGGTGGATTTTGAGAAGACTTTCATACACGGAGCCAAAGTTGGAGCTCACAGCAGGGCTGCATCCCCAGAGGGGCAGGCAGGCTGGCAGGAGGGCAAATGTCTGCCAGTACAGTGGCCCCGACCATCACACAATTCCCCTTTCTCACCCATCTCCATTCCCGCTACCATGACAAACACCAGCCTGGCTGGGACACTGCAGCACAGAGTCAGTATTATGCTGTGGTTGTTTTGGCCAGAAATGGGTCCCGGACATCAAAAATATTTCTGGTGGGGAAATGACAGACAGGGAAGATAAGTTTTGACTGGTTCTGGACAACGACTAGCCCTATCATCAAGTCCTCCATGCAGGAGTTCTTCCCAAATGTTGGGAGAGCACAATACAGGTAAGAGATGTAATTCCTGACCCCATGGATTTCCTGAGTGAAACCGATTAAAAAACAAATTACAGTTGGGGAGACAAAGAATTGAAGAATTGAAAAATGGGTATGTGGGTATAAGTGCTTAGATAAGAATGTAAGTCTCTAGGCAGGGACGTGCTTTGAGTGGTTGTGAATGTACAAGTTCAGAGGTGGTAGTTGGGCTGATAGGGTCTGGTGAGAAAAAACATTAACCTGGGAAGTTCACCTGAAGAATGTGGGCTTTCAGAAGGATTCAGCAGTTGGTGAGAGCTGTGGTCTGAATGAAATGAGAAGCAGAGTGGCTCATTGGAAAGAGCCCGGGCTGGGGATCCAGAGGTCATGGGTTCAAATCCTAGCTCCACCAATTGTCAGCTGTGTGACTTTGGGCAAGTCACTTCACTTCTCTGTGCCTCACTTCCCTCATCTGTAAAATGAGGATGAGGACTGTGAGCCCCCCTCGGGACAACCTGATCACCTTGTAACTCCCCAGCGCTTAGAACAGTGCTTGGCATATAGTAAGTGCTTAATAAATGCCATCATCATCATTATTATTATATGAAAAGAGGGGGAATTCCAGGCAGAAAGACACATCTGAAACCAAAGAGTCGAGAGAGGGACAGCGGGAAGGTCATTTTCCAAGGGCTGCAGCAGACTAAGTGAAGAGGGGAGGGAAGCAGAGAGGAGAGAGACAGTGGAGAACCCTGGAACCAATAGTCAGGAGCTGATTGGAGACAACCAAACTTCAGCGCTTAGAACAGTGCTTGGCACATAGTAAACGCTTAACAAATGCCAGCAGTATAATTATTATTCAATCTGTGATTCATTTTCCTCCTAATAGGGAGAGCCATAATCAGTCTACTTGTGTAAGAAGCTGTGTTTGTGCCCAGAGTGGTGTGGGGGTGGTGGTGAAGAAACCTAGTCTGGTGGTACTCTGGAGGGGAGGGGAGAAAGGAATCTTCTCCCATCACATCCAAAGAACGAAGTGTCTTTGGACCCAGGGAGAGGTAAATAGTAGTAGTAAAGGTTAGATGATTTATTGAGTGCCTACTTGAGGCAGTGCACTGCACTAGGTGCTTGAGAAGTTCTGAAAAATAAGTGAATTATCCCCTGCCCAAAAAGAGGCAAACATGAAAATACTTAAAAAAAAAAGCACTGAGTGGACACATGCACCTAACTGCTAAGGAGACTGTACACCACTTCATTCAGGAATGATATGAGTTAGGGTGATGAGAAAGCTTGTTAAAGGAAGTGGGATTGTAGCAGGGCTCCAAATAATGGGAGTGCTGTGGTCTATTTTACCATTGTTGTTTCTCTAGGAAACGTTTTATACAAAGTATAAAATTACACACTATACAGTTACCTCCTGGTGGGCAGGAAAATATATGTCAACTATGTTGGATTGAACTCTCCCAAGCACTTAGTATAGTGCTCTGCACACAGTGAGTACTCAATAAATACCATTGATTTATTGATTGATGTGTTCATGCCCCTACATGTATCAATACTATTGAACTGTAAAGGTGATTAATAAATACAACTGCTTTATTTATTTCAATGAGAATCAATCGTGCTTATTGATCACTTACAGTGTGCAGAGCGCTGTACTAAGTGAACAAGAGTGTACAATATGATACAATTGGTAGAAGTGATACTTGCCCAAAAGAAACTTACACTCTGGAGGGAATGTCAGTGTCTCTACACTGAAGTTCCCCTCTTTATTTCCAGGGAGTCAGCATCGTCTCCCAGAAATGACCAACATCACCACGGTGGCTGAATTCCTCCTCCAGGGGTTCTCTGACATCCGAGAGCTGTAGCTGGTTTATGCCACTCTGTTTCTCCTTGTCTACCTAGTGGCCCTTCTGGGGAATCTCCTCATCGTTGCTGTCACCACCCTCGACCAGCATCTCCACACCCCCATATACTTCTTTCTCAAGAACTTATCCTTCATAGACCTCTGCTACATTTCTACGACGGTCCCCAAATCCATTGTCAACTCCTTGACCAGTGACAGCTCCATCTCCTTTCTGGGTTGTGCCTCACAGCTCTTCGTAGTGGTCTTGTTTGCCGCTTCAGAGTTTTTTGTCCTAACCGCAATGTATTATGACCGCTATGCCGCTATCTGCTCCCCCCTGCGTTATGAGCTCATCATGAACAAAACAGTCTATATGTGCATGGTAGCAGCATTATGGCTCACTGGGGGTCTGTTTGGAGTCTTGCTTTCAGCCTCTACCTTCTCACTGACTTTTTGTGGGTCCACTACTGTAGAGCAGTTCTTCTGTGATGTCCCCCCTCTGCTGAAGATCTCCTGCTCTGAAGTCCACATTGCCATTGATGTGAGTGTGGCTGCTGGGTTTATCTTGTCTGCTGCCTGCTTCATTTACATCATCCTCTCCTACATCTTCATCTTCTCAGCCGTGCTGAGGATGCCGTCTTCTGAGGGCCGAACCAAAGCTTTCTCCACCTGCCTGCCCCATCTCACTGTCATCATCATTTTTCTCTTTACTGGAGCATTTGTCTATCTCAAACCTTCAGACTCACCCACGGCTCTGGATCTGCTGGTTTCCATGTTCTACACTGTGGTGCCCCCCACTGTGAACAGGGACCTGAAGGCTGCCCTGGGCAGGATCCTAAAGGGGACTTTACCCCAGTATCGATTCTGGGACAAAATGTCTCTGTCCATGTACCAATAATTCCCTGCCACCCCTTAAAAAAGGAATTGCCCTTAGGTATATCCAGATATATACCACTGAACCAGAGGCCCAAAGAACAAGTCTGGATATTCAGGATTTGTCAAGGTCTGGGAGGTTGGCTGATAAGACTAGGTCGTGAGTGAAAATGCATTTCCTAGGAGGCTTCATGGCTAAATGGCATGTGAATGGCATGTCACATGACCTGAGTTCTAATCCCAGCTCGGCCACTGGCCTGCTGTGTGACCTGTCGTTAGTGTCTTACCATTCCTGGACTCTCACTTCTTCTTACACTCTGAGCCCCTGTGGGACAGGAAACGTGTCTGATTGGATTGTAATTTAATATTTGGGCTACTAGCCCATTGTGGGCATGGATTGAATCTACCAACTCTGTTGTATTGTACTCTTCAAAGTGCTTACTACAATGTTCTGCACACAGTAAACATACAACAAATACCATCGAGCGATTGAATTATTTTGTTTCAGCTTCATCATGTGACAGATGTGGAAACAGAAATTGTTAACACCAAATAATAAAAATGATAATAATCATAATAATGGTGCTTGAAAGGGGACAGAGAAATTCACTGACGGAACGCTAGTTTCCAGAACCCAGGTTAGTAAATCATCACAACAGGAGGAGCCCTTTCCATCCTATTCTTCCTCAAGCCAGGAACTTCTCCTTCCCATCATCCCATTCTCAAAACCTCAGTCTCCTGCCTCACCCCACTCACCCTGGGGGAGAATCATAGGATGGATTCAGAGGAATGTCTTGCTCTGTCTAGCTTTGCAATCAGAAATCATTCAATTGACTGATTGAATATAAAGCTGATTGTCTAAAGTTGTATATGAGATGAAGCTGAAATCACCCACAATTGTTGTAGATTGTCAGTAACACTAGAAACTGTTGGGATGTTGGGATGCAGATGCTGATGTTTCCACGGGAACCCGGGGGTGCACCACCATTGCTGCAGCTTTAGGGGCTGGGCCTTTATCTACGCAGGACCTCAGGGACCTCACAGGCAGAGGCTTTTGGCATCAGCCAAGACACGAGGTCCCACCTGAGTTGATCCTTCTTGGGTTCCCTGTGAAGCAGTGGCTGCTTTATCTTTGGGGACAGGGGACTCTCTGGAGAACATCTCCCTGCCCAGAGGAGACCAGAGACGGGCTGAGGGTGCCATGCTGTCCCTTCCTTCATAGCCAGCTGCACCCGAGAACTGGAGTGGAGAGAGGACAATCCCACCCCAACAGAGGTCGGAGCCCTACAGTCTTGCGCTGCCCCAGTGAGTGTGACCGGAGGGTGTTGGAGGGAGAGGGAGAGACGATGATGGGGATGCAAGAGATGGAGCCATTTAGGGGAAATGCTCACAAATGGGTCCAGTGTCAGACTTTGGGTCATGGCTACATCCTCAGAGGGGCAGGTGGGCTATTAGGAGGGTAAGTATTTGACAGTGCCATGCCCCCAACCATCACTCATCTCCCCTTCCTCATCCACCTCCATCCAGCTAACATGTCCAACTGGGGCCCCACTGTACAGTGTAAGCATTATGCTGTGGTCACTTCGGCCAAGAGTGTGTCCTGAACGTCAAAAAATGTTGCTGGTGAGAAATGACAAGAAGGGAATGAGAGAGTGTGATTGGTTCTAGACCACGAGCATTATCTTGGCAACATTGCCAAGATCCGCCCTTTCCTCTCCATCCAAACTGCTGCCCTGCTCATTCAAGCTCTCATCCTATCCCGTCTGGACTACTGCACCAGCCTTCTCTCTGATCTCCCATCCTCGTGTCTCTCTCCACTTCAATCCATACTTCATGCTGCTGCCCGGATTATCTTTGTCCAGAAACGCTCTGGGCATATTACTCCCCTCCTCAAAAACCTCCAATGGCTACCGATCAATCTGCGCATCAGGCAGAAACTCCTCACCCTGGGCTTCAAGGCTCTCCATCACCTCGCCCCCTCCTACCTCACCTCCCTTCTCTCCTTCTACTGCCCAGCCCGCAACCTCCGCTCCTCCACCACTAATCTCCTCACTGTACCTCGTTCTCGCCTGTCCCGCCGTCGACCCCCGGCCCACGTCATCCCCCGGGCCTGGAATGCCCTCCCTCTGCCCCTCCGCCAAGCTAGCTCTCTTCCTCCCTTCAAGGCCCTGCTGAGAGCTCACCTCCTCCAGGAGGCCTTCCCAGACTGAGCCCCTTCCTTCCTCTCCCCCTCGTCCCCCGCTCCATCCCCCCATCTTACCTCCTTCCCTTCCCCACAGCACCTGTATATATGTATATATGGTTGTACGTATTTATTACTCCATTTATTTATTTATTTATTTTACTTGTACATTTCTATCCTATTTATTTTATTTTGTTGGTATGTTTGGTTCTGTTCTCTGTCTCCCCCTTTTAGACTGTGAGCCCACTGTTGGGTAGGGACTGTCTCTATGTGTTGCCAATTTGTACTTCCCAAGCGCTTAGTACAGTGCTCTGCACATAGTAAGCGCTCAATAAATACGATTGATTGATTGATTGATTGATTATCATCAACTCCTCCATGCTGGAATGTTGGGTAAACACAATGGAGGTAAGAGATTCAATCCCTTCCCTCCTGGACTTACCAATCGGCTGGCCTAGACTGATCCAAAAGAATTTACAGCTAGGGGGAAATAAGAATGGAAAGGTGGATGCACAGCTTAAGAAGTGCTTAGTAATGTGAACCTATTGGTAGGGAAGTGCAATGACCGGTTGTGAATGTGTAAATGCAGAGGTGATATCTGGCCTGATTCGGCATGGGGGGAAGAAACATCAATCTGGGCAAATTTGAAGGGAGAGTGAGATTCGGGAATAAAGAAGGGTCAAAGCCATGTGTTGGAGAAGGAAATGTCCTTTTTCATTCATTTATTCATTCATTCATTCATTCATTCATTCAGTTGTCTTTATTGAGCGCTTACTGTGTGCAAAGCAGTGTACTAAGTTCTTGGGAAGTACACATCGCCAACATATAGAGCGGGTCCCTACCCAAATATGGGCTCACAGACTAGAAGGGAGAGACAGACAAAACAAAACAAGTAGACAGGTGAAAATACCATCAGAATAAATAGAATCATAGCTATGTACACATCAATAATAAAATAAATAGAGTAATAAATACGTATAAACATGCACAAATGCTTCCAGGAAGGGAGGGGGATAGGGCAGGGGGAGGATGGGGGAGTGGGGAGAGGAGGAGAGGAAAAGGGAGATCTATTTCCAAGGGCTGCAGGGTAGTTGGTAAAGAGGGAAAGGGAAACACAGAGGAGAACACCGGTCAAAAGCCTTGAAGCTAGTGGCAAGAAATTGATTGGAGTCAACCAGACTTCAGTCTGTTTCATTTTCCTCTGAAAACCACAATCAGATTGGTTGTGTCGGCGGCTGTATGTGTATCCAAGGTGGGGCAGGGGAGGCAGTGAGCAAACCTTGGCTGGAAAAAGTCTGGAGGGGAGGAGGAGAAGGGAATCTTCTCCCATCACCTTCCAGGGAAAAAGTGAGTCTGGGCCCAAGGAGAGGCAAATAGTAGTGGTAATAGTAAGGGGACCTGGGTTCTAATCCTGACTCTGCCATTCAGTCTTTCATTCATTCTTTCAATTGTATTGATTGAGCACTTTCTGTGTGCAGAGCACTGTACTAAGCACTTGGAAAGTACAATTTGGCAACAGATCGGGACAATCCCTACCCAACAACCGGCTCGGGGACCTAGTTTCTAATCCTGGCTCTGCTTCTTGTCTGCTGTGTGATGTTGGGCAAGTCATTTTGCTTCTCTGTGTCTCGGATACTGCATCTGTACAATGGGCACTAAGAGTGAGTCTCACATGGTAGAAAGCCTTGAAGATAATTGTGAGGTATTTTTGTTTCATGTGAAAAGATACATGGTGCCAGTGAAGGGTTTGGAGGAGAGATGTTTTTGCACTTCTTCATCTTTTCTTAGGCTATCGTGTTGTCTCTGACCCGTAGTGAATGAATGGACACATCTCTCTTGGAACGCCCCATTCTCCAACTGCAAATGTTCTGGTAGATTATCCATAGAGTTTTCTCGGTAAAAGTACAGAAGTGGTTTACCATTGCCTTCCTCCCTGCAGTAAGCTTGAGTCTCCTCCTCAACTCTTTCCCATGACACTGCTGTCTGGTGGAGGTGAGTTTTGAATTGCAGCAGATTGCCTTCCACCCGCTAGCCACTGCCCAAGGTGGGAATGGAACAGGTATGCCTCTGCTTAACCGGCCATCTGGTAGCCAAGACTGGTAGAGTACTGGATACTCTCCAGGTACGATACTGATTTGGGTGAGTGATGTTTTAGCAAATAGTTAAATAAATAAATGAGTGGCTAAATAGGTGTGGGTTTGTGTGACTGTGTGTTTTTTATGTATAAGTAACCACAGTCAGTTGAAGCGTGTGTGTGTGTGTGTGTGTGTGTGTGTGTGTGTGTGTGTGTGTGTGTGTGTGTGTGTGTGTCTGAGCAGCTGGCTGGGGCCCTGCAGCCACAGCGTCAGCATTATGCTGTGGTCACATCAGCCAGAAGTGGATCCTGGATGTCAGAAAATGTTTCTGTTGGGAAATGATAGGGAGGGAACGAGAGAGTGTGATTGATTCTAGACCACCAGCACTATCATCAACTCCTCCATACAGAAATGTCAGGTGAACACAATGGAGGTAAGAGATTCATTCCCTTCCCCACCTTGGACTTACCAGTCTGCTGGGCTAGACTGAGGCAAACTAATTTACAGCTGGGGGAAATACGCATGAAAATGTGAATGCACAGCTTAATTACCTCTTCCATAGTAATGTGAATCTATCCGTAGGGAAGAGGTATGAGCAGTTGTTAAAGTGTAAATGCAGAAGTGGCATCTGGGCTGATTCAGCATGGGGAGAAGAAATATTAATCTGGGAAAGTTTGAAGGGAGAGGGAGATTTGGGCAGAAGGAAGGATCTGAGCCATTTCTTGGAGAAGGGAATGTCCTTGGAGAGGCAGAGGGAGCAGATCAGTTTCCAAACGCTGGAGGGGAGTTGGTGAAGAGGGAAGGCAAACACAGAGAAGAACATGGGTCAAAAGCCTTGAGGCTAATGACAAGGAGTTGATTGGAGTCCACCAAACCTCAATCGGATTTATTTTCCTCTGAGAACCGCAATCTGATTTGTTGTGTCGGCAGCTGTGTGTGTATCCAAAGTGGGGCCGGGGAGACAGTGAACAAACCTTGGCTGGCAGACGTGTGGAGGGGAGGAGGAGAAGGGAATCTTCTCCCATCACCTCCCAGGGAAAAAGGGCGTCTGGGCCCAGGGAGAGGCAAAGAGTAGTGGTAGTAGTAAGAGGACCTGGGTTCAAATCCTGACTCTGCTACTAATTCATTCATTCATTCAATCATATTTATTGAGCACTTACCATGTGCCGAGAACTGCACTGAATACTTGGCAAGTACAGTTCGGCAACAGAGACAATCCCTATTCAACCATTAGCTCGGGGACCTGGGCTCTAATCCTAGCTCTGCCCCTTGGCTGCTGGGTGACGTCGGGCAAGGCACTTTGCTTCTCTGTGCCTCAAATACCGCATCTGTAAAATGGGAATTGACGGAGCCCTAGGTGCTCAGTAAATACCATTGTTTGATTAATTGATGGGTACATACCCCTGCCCCCACTCAGGATCACACCTGGAGAGTTGCCAGTACTCTACCAGTCTCAGCCAAGGGAGGGAGAGTCAAACAGAGGGATACGCATTCCATTCCTAGCTTAGGCAGTGGCTAGCGAGTGGAAGACAATCTGTTGCATGTCAAAATGCACCTGTCCTGGGCAGCAGTGGCAGGGGAGAGAGTCGAGGGTGGAGAATCAGGTTTACTGGGTGGAAGAAGGCAATGGTAAACCACTTCTCCACTTTTACCAAGAAAAGTCTATGGATCCACTACCAGAATGCTTGGAAATGGAGGTGGGGCATTCTGGGAGAGATGCATCCATAGAGTCGCTATGGGTTGGAGGTGAATCGGCATCATAAGTCAAGACATGCCAGACCACTGCACATATCAATACTATTGACCACTACAGGTGAAAAAAAAAAAACAACAGATTAATTTAATAATGATGATGATGGTATTTGTTAAGCGCTCACTATGTGTGAAGCACGGTTCTAAGTGCTGGCAAACTCCAAAAGGAATTAGTGTTGATTACTTCATCGATGCTATCATTCCATTGTATTTATTAAGCATTTATGGTATGCAGAGTCTACCCACCAGACTGTTACCTCCTGGTGGGCAGGAACATGTCCGCCAACTCCGTTGGATTGAACTATCCCAAGCACTTAGTACAGTGCTCTGCACACAGTGAGTATTCAGTAAATACCATTGTGCTATTGATTGCTGTGTTCATACCCCTACATAATAATAATGATGGTATTTGTTAAGCGCTTACTGTGTGCAAAGCACTGTTCTAAGCACTGGGAGGTTACAAGGTGATCAGGTTGTCCCACGGGGGGGCTCACAGCTTTTAATCCCCATTTTCCAGATGAGGTAACTGAGGCCCAGAGAAGTGACTTGCCCAAAGTCCCACAGCTGACAACCGGTGGAGCCGGGATTTGAACCCATGACCTCTGACTCCAAAGCCTGTGCTCTTTCCACTGAACCACACTGCTTCTCTAATTCTGGTTATCACACCTCCTGCACAGTAAGCGCTTAGGGACCCCCCAACGGTTACTGTGTGGATGCCCATTTCTGGTTATTACACCTCCTCCAGAGTATGCACTTAAGAAGGACTCCCCCCCCCGCCCAACGGTTATTGTGAGAACACCCATTTCTGGTTAGCCCCCTCCAGCACAAAAAGCGCTTAAGAAGGACCCCCAAACGCTTACTGTGAGGATGCCCATTTCTGGTTATCACACGTACCGCACAGTAAGCTATTGAACTCTATAGCTGATCAATGAATACAACTGCTTTATTTAATAAAATGGGAATCAATCATATTTATTGATCACTTACAGTGTGTAGAGCACTGTACTAAGTGCTTGAGAAAGTACAATATGACATTATTTGTAGAAGTGTTACCTGCCCAAAAGGAACTTACAGTCTGAAGGGAATGCCAGTGATTCTAAATTGAAGTTCCTCTCTTCCTTTCCAGGGAGTCGGCATCATCTCCCAGAAATGACCAAAATCTCCACCGTGACTGAGTTCCTCCTCCAGGGGCTCTCTGACATCCGGGAGCTGCAGTTGCTCCATGCCACGCTGTTCCTCCTTGTCTACCTAGTGGCCCTTCTGGGGAATCTCCTCATTGTTTCCGTCACCACTCTCGACCAGCATCTCCACGCCCCTATGTACTTCTTTCTCAAGAACTTGTCCTTCATAGACCTCTGCTACATTTCTACAACGGTCCCCAAATCCATCGTCAACTCCTTGACCAGTGACAGCTCCATCTCCTTTTTGGGTTGTGTCTCACAGCTCTTCCTACTGGTCTTGTTTGCCGCTTTAGAGTTTTTTCTCCTCACTGCAATGTCTTATGACCGCTATGCCTCCATCTGCTCCCTGCTGCAGTATGAGCTCATCATCAACAAAACAGCCTGTGTGTGCATACTAGCAGCATCATGGCTCAGTGGGGGTCTGTTTGGAATCTTGTTTTCAGCTTCTACCTTCTCCCTGACATTTTGTGGGTCCAATGCTGTTCAGCAGTTCTTCTGTGATGTCCCCCCTCTGCTGAAGATCTCCTGTTCTGAAGTCCACATTGCCACTGACGTGAGTGTGGCCGCTGGGTCAGTCTTAGATGCCATCTGCTTCATTTACATTATCCACTCCTACGTCTTCATCTTCTCAGCCGTGCTGAGGATGCCGTCCTCCGAGGGCCGAACCAAAGCCTTCTCCACCTGCCTGCCCCGTCTCACTGTCATCACCATTTTTCTCTTTACCACAGCATTTTCCTACCTCAAACCAACTTCAGACGCGCCGTCGGCTCTGGATCTGATAGTTTCCATGTTCTTCACTGTGGTGCCCCCCACTGTGAACCCCCTTATCTACAGCCTGAGGAACAGGGAGCTGAAGGCTGCCCTGGGCAGGATCCTAAAGGGGACACTCCCCCATCATTCATGCTGTGACAAAATGTCTGTGTCCAGGTACCAATAATCCCCTACCACTCCTTAAAAGAGGAATTGCCCTTGGACTTAACGATATATGCCACTGGCCCAGAGGCCCAAAGATCAAGTTGGGATGCCTAGTACAGTGCTCTGCACACAGTAAGTGCTCAATAAATACGATTGAATGAATATTCAGAATTTGTCAAGGTCTGTGATGTTGGCTGATAAGACTAGGTCTTATCTTGTGAGGAGACAGAGACATTCACTGATGGAACTCTAGTTTCCAGAATGCAGGTTAGTAAATCATCACAACAGGAGGAGCCATTTCGATATAATTCTTCCTTAAGCCAGGAATTTCTTCTTCCCATCACCCCATTCTCAAAGCCTCAGTCCCATCCCACTCAGCGATGAAGCTGAAACCACCCACAGTTGATGTAGATTGTCAGTAATATTAGAAACAGTTGGGATGTTGAGATGCAGATGATGTTGTTTCCATGGGAACCTTGGGGTGCAGCACCATTGCTGCAGCTCTAGGGACTGGGCCTTTATCTCTGCAGGACCTCAGGGACCTCACAGGCAGAGGTTTTTGGCATCGGCCAGCACACAAGGTCCCAGCTGAGTTGATCCTCCAGTGGTTCCCCACGGAGCAGTGAATGCTTTATCTTTGGGTACCGGGGACTCGCTGGAGATCATCTCTCTGCCCACCGGAGATCAGAGAGGGGCTGGGGGTGTCATGCTGTTTCTTTCTTCATAGCCAGCTGCACCCAAGATCTGGAGTGGAGAGAAGACCATCACAACCCTGCAGAGATCAGAGTCTTCTAGCCCTATGCTGCCCCAGTGAGTGTGACTGGGTGGTGGTGGAGGGGCAGGGAGAGACCATAATGGGGATGCAAGAAATGGAGCCATTCTGGACAAGTGCTCACTTGCTGGACCAATGTTGGACTTTGGGGCAAGGTCTCATCCCCAGAGGGGCAGGTGGGCTTTCAGGAGGGTAGGCATTTGACAGTGCAGTGGCCCCAACCATCACTCATCTCACCTTCCTCATCTACCTCCATCCAGCTAACATGGAAGTGGCTTCCCTGGCTGGGGCCCTGCAGCACAGCGGCAGCACATCATGCTGTGGTCACATTGGACAGAAGTGGGTCCTGGATGTCAGAAAATGTTTCTGGTGGGAAGTGAAAGGGAAGGAATGAGAGAGTGTGATTGGTTCTAGACCACGAGCACTATCATCAACTCCTCCATACAGAAATGTCAGGTGAACACAATGGTGATAAGAGATTCAATCCCTTCCCTCTTGGACTTACCAGTCTGCTGGGCTAGACTGATTCAAAATTATTAGCAGCTAGGGGGAAATAAGAATGGAAAGGTGGAGGCACAGCTCAATAACTGCTTACATAGTAATGTAAATCTATAGGCAGATGAGAGCTATGAGCAGTTGTGAATGTGTAAATGCAGATGAGTTACCTGGGCTGATTCAGCATGGGGAGAAGAAACATCAGTCTGGGAAAATTTGAAGGGAGAGGGAGATTCGGATAGAAAGAAGGATCTAAGCCATGTTTTGGTGAAGGGAATGTCCTTGAAGATGTAGAGGGAGAAGATCTATTTCCAACGGCTGGTGGGTAGTTGGTGAAGATGGAAGGGAAACATGGAGAACACTGGTAAAAAGCCTTGACGCTAATGGCAAGGAGTTGATTGGAGTCAACCAAACCTCAGTCGGACTTATTTTCCTCTGAGAAGTGCAATCGGATTTGTTGTGTCGGCGGCTATGCGTGTGACCAGCTTGGGGCAGAGGAGGCATTGAACAAACCTTGGCTGATGGTGCTCTGGAGGGGAGGAGGAGAAGGGAATCTTCTCCCATCACCTTCCAGGGAAAAAGTGTGTCTGGGCCCAGTGAGAGGCAAATAGTAGTGGTAGTAATAATAATAATGATGATGGCATTTGTTAAGTGATTACCAGGTGCGAAGCACTGTTCTAAGCACTGGGGGGATATAATGTGATCAAGTTGTCCCACCTGGAGCTCACAGTCTTAATCGCTATTATAGAGATGAGGTACCTGAGGCACAGAGAAGTTAAGTGAATTCCCCAAAGTCACACAGCTGACAGGCAGAGGCGGGATTAGAACCCATGACCCGTGCTCTTTCCACTGAGTGAAACTGCTTCTCTAGTAGTAAGGGGACCTGGGTTCTAATCTTAACTCTGCCATTCATTTGTTCATTCAATCATATTTATTGAGCACTTACTGTGTACAGAGCACTGTACAAAGTGCTTGGAAAGTACAATTTGGCAACAGATAGAGACACTCCCTAACTAACAACGAGCTCGGGGACCTGGGTTCTAATCCCGACTCTGCCCCTTGTCTGCTGGGTGATGTTGGGCAAGGTACTCTGCTTCTCTGTGCCTCAGATACCACATCTATAAAATGGGAATTAAGACTGAGCCCTATATGAGATAGGGACTGTGTCTACCCAGTTATCTTGTATCTTCCCCAGTGCTTAGTACAGTGCCTGGCACCTAGTAAGAATTTAGCAAATGCCATTTTTTTAAAGCATTTATTGAACACCCACTTGATGAAGTGTCTTCGACTAGGTGTTGGCAAAGTTTGAAAGCAAGTGACCCATTCCTTGTCTACAAGGAGATGAAAATAAAAATACTTACAGCACTGAGAGGACATATGCAGATGAGTGTAAGGAGGATGCAAGTCACTTCATTCATGCCAGACTTTCCTGAAGAAATGATATGGGTTAGGGTGCTCGGATATTAAATGGGGGAAACTGGTTAGGAGAGGTGAGATGGAGCGGGACTCTGAATGTGGGTAAAGCTGTGGTCTGTCTGATATGGAAAGGAGGAAGGAAGTCACCTGGGTAAGTCCCTTCGATTCTCTGTGCTTCAGTTATCTCATCTGTAAAATGGGGATTAAGACCGTGAGCCCCGTGTGGAGTATGGACTGTGTCCAACCTGATCAGCTTGTCTCTACCCCAGTGACTAGTACAGTGCCTGGTACATAGTAAGTTCTTACCGAATACCATAATAATTAATAATAATAATAATAATAATAATAGCATTTATTAAGTGCTTACTATGTGCAAAGCACTGTTCTAAGCACTGGGGAGGTTACAAGGTGATCAGGTTGTCCCACAGGGAGCTCACAGTCTTAATCCCCATTTTACAGATGAGGTAACTGAGGTCCAGACCAGGACATCCAGATGGAGATGTCCTGAAGGCAGGAGGAGATGCGAGCCTGGAGGGAGGGGAGAGAGCAGGGGCAGAGATGTATATCTGGGTGTCATCAGCGTAGAGATCATAGCTGAAACCGTGGGAGCCAATGAGGTCACCAAGGGAGTTAGTGTAGATCGAGAACAGAAGGGAACCAAGAACTGAACCTTGAGGAACCCCCACAGTAAGGGGATGGGACGGGGAGGAGGAGCCTGCAAAAGAGACTGAGAATGAATGACCGGAGAGATGAGGAGAACCAGGAGAGGATGGAGCCTGTGAAGCCAAGGTTGGATAGTGTGTTGAGGAGAAGGGGGTGGTCCACAGTGTCTAAGGCAGCTGAGAGGTCGAGGAGGATTAGGATAGAGTATGAGCCGTTGGATTTGGCAAGCAGAAGGTCATTGGTGACCTTTGAGAGGGCAGTTTCCGTGGAATGTAGGGGACGGAAGCCAGACTGGAGGGGGTCGAGGAGAGAGTCGGTGTTGAGGAATTCGAGGCAGCACGTGTAGACGACTACAAGGAGTTCAAGGAGTTTGGAAAGGAATGGTAGGAGGGAGATGGGGCGATAACTAGAAGGTGAGGTGGGGTCAAGAGAGGTTTTTTTTAGGATGGGAGAGACATGGGCATGTTTGAAGGCAGAGGGGAAGGAACCACTGGAGAGTGATTAGTTGAAGATGGAAGTTAAGGAGGGGAGAAGGGACAGAGCGAGAGATTTCATGAGATGAGAGGGAATGGGGTCAGAAGCACAGGTGACTGGGGTAGCACTTTAGAGGAGGGAGGAGAGCTCCTCTGAGGATACTGCTGGGAAGGATGGGAGAGTAGCAGAGAGTGTTGAGAGCCGGGGGGTTGGAGAATTGGGGGAAGTGACTCTGGGGAAGTCAGACCCGATGGATTGAATTTTATTAATGAAGTAGGAAGCCAGATCGTTGGGGGTGAGGGAAGGAGGAGGGGGAGGAACCGGGAGCCTGATAAGGGAGTTGAACATACGGAAGAGCTGACGGGATGATGGGCATGGATGTCAATAAGGGAGGAGAAATAGTTTTGTCTGGCAGAGGAGAGGGCTGAGTTAAGGCAGGAAAGGATAAACTTGAAGTGAACGAGGTTGGTATGGTGTTTAGACTTTCGCCAGCAGCGTTCGGCAGCTCAAGAATAAGAGCGAATTAGGCAGACAGTGGCAGTGATCCAGGGCTGTGGGTGGAGGAATTGCCCTCAGACATATCCAAATATATCACTGATGCAGAGTCCCAAACAAGAATTCTGGATATTCAGGATTGGTCGACGTCTGGGAGGTTGGCTGATAAGACTAGGTCATGAGTGGCAATGCATTCCCTAGGAGGCCTCATGGCTCAGCGGCATGTGAATGGGTGTCACATGTCCCGAGTTCTAATCCCAGCTCAGCCACCGGGCGGCTGTGTGACCTGGCATTAGTGTCTTACCCTTCCTGAGATCTTACTTCCTCTTACACTCAGAGCTCTTGTGGGACAGGAAACATGCCCGTTTGGATTGTAATTTCATCTTTGGGCTGTAAGCTCACTGTGGTCACGGACTGTATCTACCAACTCCATTGTATTGTACTCTTCAAAGCGCTTAATACAGTGTAATGCACACAGTAAACACTCAACAAATACCATCAACAGATTGAATTACTTATCATCATGTGGCACAGACTTTGACACAGAAATTAACACCGAATAATAAAACTAATAATAATAACAGTGTTTGAAGAGAGATAGAGACATTCACTGATGGAACTCCATTCATTCAATCGTATATATTGAGTGCTTACTGTGTGCAGGGCACTGGACTAATCACTTGGGGAGCACAAGTCGGCAACAGATAGAGACGGTCCCTACCCAACAACGGGCTCACTGTCTAGAAGGGGGACACAGACAACAAAATAAAACATGTAGACAGGTGTCAAAACTGTCAGAATAAATAGAATTATAGTTATATGCACATCATTAAAAATAGAGTAGTAAATATGTACAAGTAAAATGAATAGAGTAATAAATCTATGCAAATAAACACAAGTGCTGTGGGGAGGGGAAGGAGGTAGAGCAAAGGGAGGGGGATGGGGAGGAGGAGAGGAAAAAGGGGGCACAGTCTGGGAAAGCCTCCTGGAGGAGGTGAGCTCTCAGTAGGGCTTTGAAGGGAGGAAGAGAGCTAGTTTGGAGGATGTGTGGAGGGAGGGCATTCCAGGCCAGGGGAAGGATGTTTGTCGGGGGTCGACGGAGGGGCAGGTGAGAACGAGGCACAGTGAGGAGGGTAGCGGCAGCAGAGGAGCGGAGGGTACAGGCTGGGCTGTAGAAGGTGAGAAGGGAGGTGAGGTGGTAGGGGGCGAGGTGATGGAGAGCCTTGAAGCCGAGAGTGAGGAGTTTTTGCGTGATTCATAGGTTGACGGGCAACCACTGGAGATTTTTGAGGAGCGGAGTGACATGCCCAGAGCGTTTCTGTACAGAGAAAATCCAGGCAGCAGAGTGAAGTATAGACTGAACCGGGGAGAAACAGGAGGATGGGAGATCAGAGAGAAGGCTGGTGCAGTAATCCAGTTAGGATAGGATGAGAGATTGAACCAGCAAGGTAGCGGTTTGGAACTCTAGTTTCCAGAACCTAGGTTAGTAAATCATCACAACAGGAGGAGCCATTTCCATCTTATTCTTCCTCAAGTCAGGAATTTCTCCTTCCCATCACCTCATTCGCAAAACCTCAGTCCCTTGCCCCACCCCACGCAGCCTGGGGGAGGATCATAGGATGGACTCAGAGGAATCTCTTGCTCTCTGGGGCTTTGAAATCAGAAGGTGTCAGAAAATGAAACCTATCAATTGACTGACTGAATGAGAAGCTGATTGTCGAAGGTGGTATATGAGATGAAGCTGAAACCACCCACAGTTGATGTAGATTTTCAGTAACATTAGAAACCGGTGGGATGTTGGGATGCAGATGCTGTTGTTTCCATGAGAACCCTGGGGTGCAGCACCATTGCTGCAGCTTTAGGGACTGGGCCTTTATCTCTGCAGGACCTCAGGGACCTCACAGGCAGAGGATTTTGGCATGGGCCGGGACACGAGGTCCCACCTGAGTTGATCCTCCAGGGGCTCCCCATGGAAGGGTGGCTGCTTTATCTTTGGAGTTGGGAGACTCTCTGAAGAACATCTTCCTGCCCACAGGAGATGAGAGAGGCCGAGGGTCCTATGCTGTCCCTTCCTTCATAGCCAGCTGCACCCTAGAACTGGAGTGGAGAGAGGACCATCTCAAACTAGCAGAGGTCAGTGCCGTACAGCCTTACGCTGCCCCAGTGAGTCTGACCCGGGGGGGTGCTGGAGTGGGAGGGAGAGACCGTGATGGGGATGCAACAGATGGAGCCATTCAGGGGAAGTGCTCACACATGGGGCCAGTGTCCGACTTTGGATCAGGGCTACATCCTCAGAGGGTCAGGTGATCTTTGAGGAGGGTACGTATTTAACAGTGCAGTGGCTGCAACCATCACTTATCTCCCCTACCTCATCCACCTCCATCCAGCTAGCATGCCTGGATGGTAGAAGTAAGGGGACCTGGGTTCTAATCCTGACTGCCATTCATTCATTCATTCATTCATTCACTCGTATTGATTGAGCACTTACTGTGTGCAGAGCACTGTACTAAGTGCTTGGAAAGTACAATTTGGCAACAGATAGGGACACTCCCTACCCAACAACCGGCTCGGGGACCTAGATTCTAATCCTGGCTCTGCCCCTTGTCTGCTGTGTGACGTCAGGCAAGTCACTTTGCTTCTCTGTGGCTTAAACACCGCATTTGTAAAATGGGAATTAAGAGTGAGTCTAACATGGTAGAAAGCCTTGAAGATAATTGTGAGGTATTTTTGTTTCATGTGAAAAGATACATGGTGCCAGTGAAGGGTTTGAAGGAGAGGTGTTTGAACTCTTCTTTGCCTTTTGTTATGCTATCGTGTCCTCTCTGGCCCATAGCGAATGAATGGACATATCTCTCCAGGAATGCCCCATTCTCCAACTGCAAATGTTCTGGTAGTTCTTCCATACAGAGGCAGTGTGGCTCAGTGGAAAGAAGAGTACGGGCTTTGGAGTCAGAGGTCATGGGTTTGAAACCCGATCCCACCACATGTCTGCTGTGTAACCTGGGGCAAATCACTTAAATTTTCTGAGCCTCAGTTACCACATCTGTAAAATGGGGTTAAAGCTGTGAGCCCCACGTGGAACAACTTGATCACCTTGCATCCTCCCAGCACTTAGAACAGTGCTCTGCATATAGTAAGTGCTTAACAAATGCCATCATTACTATAGAGTTTTCTTGGTAAAAATACAGAAATGGTTTACCATTGCCATCTTCCCTGCAGTAAACTTGAGTCTCCTCCTCGACTCTCTCCCATGACACTGCTGCCCAGCATGGGGGAGTTTTGAATTGCAGCAGATTGCCTTCCAGCCGCTAGCCACTGTCCAAGCTGGGAATGGAACGGGTATGCCTCTACTTAATTGTCCGTCTGGTAGCCGAGACTGGTAGAGTACTGGAAACTCTCCAGGTACGATTCTGAGTTTGGGGAGTGATGCTTTAACAAGTAGTTAAATTAATAGATGAGTGGCTAAATAGGCGTGGGTTTGTGTGACTGTGTGGATTTACGTGTACGTAACCACAGTCAGTTTAAGCGAGTGTGTGTGTGTGTGTGTGTGTGTGTGTGTGTGTGTGTGTGTGTGTGTGTGTGAGTGGTTGGCTGGGGCCCTGAAGCACAGCGTCAGCATTATGCTGTGGTCACATCGGACAGAAGTGGGTCTTGGATGTCAGAAAAAGTTTCTGGTGGGAAGTGAGAGGGAGGGAATGAGAGAGTGTGATTGGTTCTAGACCACCAGCACTATCATCAACTCCTCCATGCAGAAATGTCAGGTGAACACAATGGAGGTAAGAGATTCAGTCTCTTCCCTGCTGGACTTACCAGTCTGCTGGGCAAGACTGTTCCAAACTAATTTACAGCTAGGGGGAAATAAGCATGAAAATGTGAATGCACAGCTTAATAACTTCTTCCATAGTAATGTGAATCTATATGCAGGGAAGACCTATGAGCAGCTGCGAATGTGTAAATGCAGAGGTGGCATCTGGGCTGATTTGGCATGGGGAGAAGAAACATCAATCTGGGCAAATTTGGAGGGAGAGGGAGATTTGGGCTGAAGGAAAGATCTAAGCCATGTGTTGGAGAAGGGAATGTCCTTGGAGAGGCACAGGGAGCAGATCTGTTTCCAAGGGCTGGAGGGGAGTTGGTGAAGAGGGAAGGGAAACACGGAGGACAACACTGGTCAAAAGCCTTGAAGCTAGTAGCAAGGAGTTGATTGGAGTCAACCAAACTTCAGTCTGTTTCATTTTCTCTGAGAACCACAGTAAGATTGGTTGTGTCGGCAGCTGTGTGTGTATCCACGGTGGGTCAGGGGAGGCAGTGAACAAACCTTGGCCGGCAGAGGTCTGGAGGGGAGGAGGAGAAGGGAATCTTCTCCCATCATCTTCCAGGGAAAAAATGTGTCTGGGCCCAGGGGGAGACAAGGAGTAGTGGTAGTAGTAAGGGGAGCTGAATTCTAATCCTGACTCTGCTATTAATTAATTAATTCATTCACTCGTATTAACTGAGCACTTACTATGTGCAGAGAACTGTACTGAATGCTTGGAAAGTACAATTCGGCAACAGATAGAGACAATCCCTACCTAACAACAAACTTGGGAAACTGGGTTCTAATTATGGCTCTGCCCCTTGACTGCTGGGTGACTTGGCCAAGGCATTTTGCTTCTCTGTGCCTCAAATACTGCATCTGTAAAATAGGAATTAAGACTGAGCCCTAAGTGCTCAGTAAATACCATTGTTTGATTAACTGATGGGTACATACCCCTGCCCCCCCTCAGGATCACACCTGGAAAGGTGTGGCTTTCCAGTGGCTACCAATCAATCTGCACATCAGGCAGAAACTCCTCACCCTGGGCTTCAAGGCTCTCCATCACCTCGCCCCCTCCTACCTCACCTCCCTTCTCTCCTTCTACAGCCCACCCCGCACCCTCCGCTCCTCTGCCGCTAATCTCCTCACCGTACCTCGTTCTCGCCTGTCCTGCCATCGACCCCCGGCCCACGTCATCCCCCGGGCCTGGAATGCCCTCCCTCTGCCCATCCGCCAAGCTAGCTCTCTTCCTCCCTTAAAGGCCCTACTGAGAACTCACCTACTCCAGGAGGCCTTCCCAGACTGAGCCCCTTCCTTCCTCTTCCCCTCGGCCCCCTCTCCATCCCCCCACCTTACCTCCTTCCCTTCCCCACTGCACCTGTATATATGTATATATGTTTGTACATATTTGTTACTCTATTTACTTATTTATTTATTTTACTTGTACATATCTATTCTATTTATTTTATTTTGTTAGTATGTTTGGTTTTGTTCTCTGTTTCCCCCTTTTAGACTGTGAACCCACTGTTGGGTAGGGACTGTCTCTATATGTTGCCAACTTGTACTTCCCAAGCGCTTAGTACAGTGCTCTGCACACAGTAAGCACTCAATAAGTACGATTGATGATGATGAAAGTTTCCAGTACTCTTCCAGGCTCAGTCAAGGGAGGAAGAGTTAACCAGAGGGATGTCCATTCCATTCCTACCTTGGGCAGTGGCTAGCAGGTGGAAGACAACCTGCTGCATGTCAAAATGCACCCGTTCTGGGCAGCAGTGGCACGGGAGAGAGTCGAGGGTGGAGACACACGTTTACTGGGTGGAAGAAGGCAATGGTAAACTATTTCTCTGTTATTACCAAGGAAACTCAATGGATCCAGTACTAGAATGCTTGCAGATGGAGGTTGGGCATTCTGGGAGAGATAGGTCCATGGAGTTGCTATGGGTCAGAGACCAATCCGCAGCATAAGTCAACACATGCCAGAGCACTGCACATATTAATCCTATTGAACACACAGGTGACAAATATAATAGATTGGTTTAATAATAATGATGATGGTATTTGTTAAGCACTCACTATGTGTGAAGCACTGTTCTAAGCACTAGCAAACTCCAAAAGTAATTAGTGTTGATAACTTCATCGATGCTATTAATCCATCTTATTTATTAATCAATCAATCAATCAATCATATTTATTGAGCGCTTACTATGTGCAGAGCACTGTACTAAGCGCTTGGGAAGTACAAATTTGCAACACATAGAGACAGTCCCTACCCAACATTGGGCTCACAGTCTAAAAGGGGGAGACAGAGAACAAAACCAAACATACTAACAAAATAAAATAAATAGAATAGATATGTACAAGTAAAATAAATAAATAAATGAGTAGAGTAATAAATATGTACAAACATATATACATATATACAGGTGCTGTGGGGAAGGGAAGGAGGTAAGATGGGGGGATGGAGAGGGGGACGAGGGGGAGAGGAAGGAAGGGGCTCAGTCTGGGAAGGCCTCCTGGAGGAGGTGAGCTCTCAGCAGGGTCTTGAAGGGAGTAAGAGAGCTAGCTTGGCGGATGGGCAGAGGGAGGGCATTCCAGGCCCGGGGGATGACGTGGGCCGGGGGTCGATGGAGGGACAGGCGAGAATGAGGTACGGTGAGGAGATTAGCGGTGGAGGAGCAGAGGGTGTGGGCTGGCTGGGCTATAGAAGGAGAGAAGGGAGGTGAGGTAGGAGGGGGCGAGGTGATGGAGAGCCTTGAAGCCCAGGGTGAGTTTCTGCCTGATTCGCAGATTGATTGGTAGCCACTGGAGATTTTTGAGGAGGGGAGTAATATGCCCAGAGCGTTTCTGGACAAAGATAATCCGGGCAGCAGCATGAAGTATGGATTGAAGTGGAGAGAGACACGAGGATGGGAGATCAGAGAGAAGGCTGATGCAGCAGTCCAGACGGGATAGGATGAGAGCTTGAATGAGCAGGGTAGCAGTATGGATGGAGAGGAAAGGGCGGATCTTGGCAATGTTGCGGAGCATTAAGCATTTATGGTATATGGAGTCTACCCACTAGACTGTTACCTCCTGGTGGGGAGGAAAATATCTGCCAACTCCGTTGGACTGAACTCTCCCAAGCACTTACTACAGTGCTATTTAGTAAATACCATTGAGCTATTGATTGATGTGTTCATACCCTGCCAGTCTCACCTCTGCAATATTGCCAAGATCCACCCTTTGCTCTCCATCCAAACCTCTACCCTGTTCATTCAAGCTCTCATCCTATCCCGTCTGGATTACTGTATCAGCCTCCTCTCTGATCTCCCATCCTCATGTCTCACCGCACTTCAATCCATACATCATGCTGCTGCCCGGATTGTCTTTGTCCAGAAATGCTCTGGGCATGTTACGCCCCTCCTCAAAAATCTCCAGTGGCTACCAATCAACATATGCACCAGGCAAAAACTCCTCACCCTCGGCTTCAAGGCTCTCCATCACCACATCCCCTCCTACCTTACCTCCCTTCTCTCCTTCTACAGCCCACCCCGCACTCTCAGCTCCTCTGCCGCTAATCTCCTCACTGTGCCTCGTTCTCGCCTGTCCCGCTGTCGACCCCCCGCCCACGTCATCCCCCTGGCCTGGAATGCCCTCCCTCCACACATCTGCCAAGCTAGCTCTCTTCCTCCCTTCAAGGCCTTACTGAGAGCTCACCTCCTCCAGGACGTCTTCCCAGACTGAGCCCCCTCCTTTCTCTTCCCCACAACTCCACAACTCCACAACTCCCCACTCCTCGGGAACCTCCAGTGGTTTCCCATGAACCTCCGCATCAAACAGAAACTTTTACCATCGGTTTTATCGTGCTCAATCGCCTTGCCCCCTCCTACCTTACCTCCCTGATTTCCTCCTTCAACCCAGCCAGCACATTTCACTCCTCTAATGTCATCCTACTCACTGCACCTCTTTCTCATATACCTCACTGCCAACCTCTCATTCACATTAAAGAAGCAGCATGGCTCAGTGGAAAGAGCACGGGTTTTGGAGTCAGTGGTCATGGGTTCAAATCCCTGCTCTGCCAATTGTCAGCTGTGTGACAAGGCCCACTTAACTTAGCTGGGCCTCAGTTCCCTCATCTGTAAAATGGGGATAAAGACTGTGAGCCCCACGTGGGACAACCTGATCACCTTGTAACCTCCCCAGCACTTAGAACAGTGCTTTGCACATAGCAAGCACTTAAGAAATACCATTATTATTATTGTTATATTATCATAACTCTGACCTGGAGTGCCCTTAATCTTCATTTCTGACAGACGATCATCCTCCCCACCTTCAAAGTCTTATAGCAAGCACATCTCCTCCAGGAGGTCTTCCTTAACTAAGCCTTCATTTCCTCTTCTCCCACTCCCTCTGCATCACCCTTGCACTTGGATTTATAGGCTCTCTTTACCCCTCCATCAGCCCCTTATGTACATATCTAGACTGTGAGCCCACTGTTGGGTAGGGACTGTCTCTATATGTTGCCAACTTGTACTTCCCAAGTGCTTAGTACAGTGCTCTGCACACAGTAAGCACTCAATAAATATGATTGATTGATTGATATCTGTAATTTATCTATTTCTGTTAATGTCAATCTCCCACTTCAGACAGTAAGCTCGTTGTGGGCGGTGGATGTGTCTGTTTATGGTTATATTGTACTCTACCAAATGATTAGTACAGTCCTTTGCACACAGTAAGTGTTTACTAAATATAATCGATGGATTAATCGAGGTCTCTCCAGTCCTCCAAAATCGCCAGTGGTTGCCCATCCACTTCCACATCGAATAGAGGTGCCTTGCTCTCAGCTTTTAAAATCTCATTCATCCTGGCCCTTCATATCTTACCTGGCTGATTACCCACTACAACCCAGGCCACACGCATCACTACTCTAATGCCAACCTACTCATTGTGCCTCGATCTTGTCTACCTCACCTCTGACCACTTGCCTACATTCATTCATTCATGCAATCGTATTTATTTAGCACTTACTGTGTGCAGAACACTGTACTAAGCGCTTGGGAAATACAAGTTGACAACATATAAACACGGTCCCTACCCAACAGCGGGCTCACAGTCTAGAAGGGGGAGACAGACAACAAAGCAAAACATAGTAACAAAATAAAAGAAATAGAATAAATATGTACAAGTAAAATAAATAAATAAATAGAGTAATGAAAATGTATAAACATATATACAGGTGCTGTGGGGAGGGGAAGGAGGTAAGGCGGGGTGATGGGGAGGGGGAGGAAGGGGAGAGGAAGGAGGGGGCTCAGTCTGGGATAATGATGGCATTTGTTAAGTGCTTACTATGTGCAAAGCAATGTTCTAAGCGCTGGGTGATACAAGGTGATCAGGTTGTCACATGTGGGGCTCACAGTCTTCATCCCCATTTTACAGATAAGGTCACTGAGGCCCAGAGAAGTGAAGTGACTTTCCCAAAGTCACCCAGCTGACAAGCGGTGGAGCTGGGATTAGAACCCATGACCTCTGACTCCCAAGCGCATGCTCTTTCCTCTGAGCTACGCTGCTTCTCTACATCCTGCCTCTAGCCTTGGAATCCTTCCCTGTTCATATCAGGCAGACTCTCACTCTCCCTATCTTCAAAGCCTTATAAGAATCTCACCTCTTCCAAGAGGCTTTCCCCTCTCAAGCCCTCATTTCCCCTACTGAGGACCAGAAGGGGGGTCTCTCCCCACATCCTATAGATAATTTGTGTTTAGCTCAGCATTTAGCATCGTGTTTGGAGTGAGTGCTTGATCAAACCCATGCATTTCAGGAGGAACTCACTGACCTGGGGTGGATTCGTGCCTAATTGCCCCTGCTGCTCTCCTTATGCTGTGGGTCTGCACGCCATCGATCGTGTCTTGTGGAGGTTCGCTAACTGGAAAATCGTTGCTCCCCGGGGTTTCGGGGGCAACTCTCGGGTTCTTACCCTCTCCGGGTCTTCAGACGTCTCCGGATGTGGCCCACGCATTCACACCAGGAAGAGTCAGCCAGAGGTCCAAAGCTTGGTTGCCGTTTATTTGCTATCAGCGGTTACATGGTTGCAAGAGATAGATAGATAGAGAGAGAGAGAGAGAGAGAGAGAGAGAGCCAGAGAGAGAGCGAGCCCCCCCTTGTCTTGTTCGTCTCTTATACCTTCCGTTGCCCGGGGGCGGGGTTTTCTCAGGGAATGGCATATCGAGGCTTTGCCCCGTAGCACATTCACTCGCCGCCCTCCAGCCACTAGCCTAGCAACAGCTCTGTCCACTCACGAAGCGTTTGCTCTGGCTCGGCCCCAGCCACCCGTTGCCAAGCGTCGCTGGCTGTGGATGTGGCCTTGAGTTGCCTCCGAGCCTTGCAGGTGCAAGCTTGTTTTACTTGCCCTGGTCTCTTTATCTCCTGTTGTTGAGTCTGTTTCGCCTTGAGCCATTGGGTGCGATTTGTGTGCACATACTGCCTGTTCCCTGTTTGTTCCTTGCTCAGCGCCTTCCCCCCGCTCCCTACGTGTCCCCCTCTCGTTATGGCGGGGACCGCTAAGGGCGGTCGCGCAATGGGAGCATCTCAACCTTAATCTCGCGGACCACCCGGGCAACAATGGAGCAAAACAGACGAAGGAGGCACGGGAGGCACATAAGCAAAAGCAAGACCCCCCCAGTGGCGGCAAGGATCGAGACCAGCCAAGGGGCCAATCCCCCTGGCGTCACACGTTTGATCCAGTCCCAGAGTTCCTCCACCGCGTCCTCCCCGCGGTCGAGGTCGTCCCAAGCCTTGGAGAAGTGCAGTGACTGGGCGTTGAGCTCGTCGATAAGGTGGCACAGCTCCTGCAACTCGCCGGTTACGTTGGCGGCCACGAAGAGTCTGCCGCACCTGATTAAGGCGATTCCAATGGATTATTCGAGCTCGGTGGAGTCAGCCGTTCTCACCCACGGAGGTTGTTCCTATCCAGATCACAGCACGAGGGTCCCTTCGTGGTCGCCAAAGAAGTTACTGTTATCGACGAGTAGGGTACAAAATAGGTTAATCGGTGTAAATCGGCCGCAGGGTTCTTCTACCCAGGGTGGTGATGCAGATAGGAAAAATGACTCGGAGACATGAGTTCAGATAGAGCAGTAAAGAAGGAAAGTGGCTACCTGCCCGTTCACCTCCCGGGAGAGGTACGAGTGACAAGCAGCCCCGATCCCATTCTCACTGTGCCTTCTATTGAGTCACAGCAACATGGGAGCGGAGCATTTAGGAATTTCAGGAATCCAATTAGGACGGACAAGATGTTACAAATTCTCATTATTCTCTGTTCTCACTGCCTTGTGCAGGTTGTTATCTGCCCTATGGCCTTGCATACATACTTGTTACTTGTTACTGGCCTTGAAGACATCTGTTGCTGAGCCTTGCACAAAATACAAAAAGGAGTTGTTCTCTCGGCCTGCGCAAAATGGAGGGTTACTGTCAGCATACACAAAATGGAGTCAGTCATGTCGAGTCCGCTAGTGGACAACAATCCCCACTTTGATCCTTCCGAGGCCCATGGTCTCCGGGAGGATCACATACGACCCTCCTCGTGATAACAAAGGTCTTCCGCAAAGCCGGCACCTAAAGTAAAGGACAAGGAAGAGACAAAAAAATCCAGGCATAGCTTTACACACACAACAATCCCCCTCCTCAGCGAAACATAGCATCCAGACGGCACTGCATGTCCATGATCTCAGCCTTGGACAGGGGTACAGTCGGGGTTGCAGAAGCATCAAGGTAGATGAAGCACATCAGAGGCAAAAACACAGCACAGCAAAAAAAACAAACCAGTGGCAAGACACACAAATAAGCAACCAGACAATTCTCACGGGACCGAGGCCCATCCGGTAGAAGTTCGATACAGCCATAAAGCTGGGACAGCAAGTGGCTCAGAATCCTGAGAGTCAGCAGAAACCGATGAGGGAGTACAATCAGGAGGCGAAGCATCAAAAATGGCTGGCTTCACCTGGGAGTAGCGGATCCATGAGGGGCGCTCAGCAACACGAACTGAAGAAAAGGAAGACAAGAGAACCTGGTAGGGTCCCTCCCAGGATGGCTTAAGTGAAGCGTTGCCGACCATGCGCTTAACCCAAACCCAATCTCCAGCGATGAATGGATGCAGATGATCCGTGAGAGGGATGCGGTGATGAAGGATTCCAGCAGCCTGCAGCTCAGCTAGAATTCCCTGGAGAGACAAAACATAGGCTCGCAGGGCATCATTGCCCTGGTATGGTGCATGTAAAGAACATTCAATTCCGAGTGGTCGATTCATTCATTCATTCATTCAATCGTATTTATTGAGTGCTTACTGTGTGCAAAGCACTGTACTAAGCGCTTGGGAAGTCCAAGTTGGCAACATATAGAGACAGGTCGATAAATTTCAGATAGAACAGACTCAGTAAAATGTGATCCTTGATCAGAATCAATAACAGCAGGTGGCCCAAACCTGGGAATGACTTCCCACTAGAGACATTTCACCACCGTAAGAGCAGTTGCTCGGGAGGAAGGGAAAGCCTCCATCCACCTAGTCGGGTGATCAACAATGACTAGTAAATGTCAGAAACGACCAGCCCTCGGAAGTGTCACAAAATCAACCTGCAAACCCTCAAAAGGGGAATAGACCCAAGGGCGTCCTCCCAAGGGAACCTGACGACCAGGGTGAACATTGAAGCTCTGGCAAGTAGCACAACTGGCTGCAACATGTTTGGCAACAGGATGGATACCTGGGGCAAACCAAACTTGAAGAACTGTGGTTGCCAAGGCATCTGCACAAAAGTGAGTCTCCTGGTGAAGACTCAGACAAACTGGTCGCAGTGCAGCAGCGGGCAAAATAGGGCGTCCGTCAGGGACCCAAAAGAGTCCATCCCGTTCCAGTGCCTCATATTGCCGAGGTCACTCAGCTCTTTCCTTATCAGTAATCAGGGAGGGCAACAGAGTGACAGGCATAGACATGGGGGCCAGGGCCATAACAGGAGTTACACATACAAGGGGGGCATGCCGAGCTACCCAACGAGAGGCCTCGTCGGCTCGGCGATTGCCCAAACTCGGGGAATCACTTCCTCGGGTGTGGGCATGCACCTACACGACAGCCACCTCGGCTGGGAGCAAGAGGGCCTGTAATAGGCGTTCTATACGATCCTCATTAGCAATCTGACGACCCGCTGAAGTGAGGAACCCCCGACTTTGCCACAGGGCACCTGTAGCATGACAAACTTCAAAGGCATACTTAGAGTCAGTGTAGATGGTCACACGCTTCCCTTTACCGAGTAATAATGCCTGTGTAAGGGCTTCAAGCTCAGCTGTCTGCACACTGCAAGAAGCTGGGAGTGAGCCGGTCCACAGCACAGAGGTTAGGGTAACAACAGCAGCACCGGTGAGGCACACCCCTTGGTCCATAAAGGAGGAGCCATCTGTAAACAAAGTTAGATCAGAAGAGGACAAAGGCTCATCGCGAAGCTCAGATCGAGGAGCGACAGTTTAACGAACTACTTCATCACAATCGTGAATTTGGTCAGTCATAGGAGAGGACTCAAGCAGGGTAGCTGGATTCAAGGAGCCACAGCGCTCCACATGTACCTGCGGATTTTCCAATAAAGCAACTTCATATTTAGTCAGGCGTGCCACAGATAAGGCTTGGGTGGCTGCTCCACGAAGGAGGCGCACAACTTCATGTGGAGTCCGAACAACAACGGGATGTCCCAAGAGGATATCCTGAGACTTTTCAAGCGGCATTACCACCGCAGCTATGCAGCGGATACAAGGTATTTGACCTAGAATGACAGGATCAAGGACACCGGAATAATAGGCTACTGGTCGATAGTGAGGACCAAGAGTCTGGCACAAAACACCTGAGGCCACTCCGCAGCGTTCATGAATGTACAAATAGAACGGCTTACTGTAGTCAGGGAGCCCCAGGGCAGGGGCTGAAATCAGGCATGATTTTAGTGTCTGAAAGGCTTCTACAGCCTCGGGAGTCCAGTCCAGGGGCTCTGGGGAAGTCATTTTTAGGAGCTCAAAAAGGGGTCTGGTTAACAACCCAAATTCTGGAATCCAAGCTCGACAAAACCCAGCCGCACCTAGAAAACCTCTCAAGGCCTTCTTAGTGGTGGGGCAAGGCAGTGGTGGGGCATTGAATCAGGCTCGCTCGCATGGGGGCGATTGCTCTTTCTCCCGCCTGCAACATGAACCCAAGATATTTTACCTGGGGCTGACACCACTGCAGTTTCTCGCGACTAACTTTAAGACCAAGCTGATGCAAACATACTGGGACATGGAGGGAACCTGACCAACACAGATCCTTCGTGTCCCCAGCAATAAGGATATCAACCACATACTGGAACATACTGATCCCTTCGGGTAATATGAGGGGAGATAAGGCTCTGCACAATTCTCTCGAAAAGATAGTTAGGGAGTGAACAAAACCCTGGGGAAGCCTCGTCCAGGTTAGTTGGCGACCTTCCCAGGTAAAGGCAAAAAAGGTACTGGCTCTCACAGGACACAGGGATAGTAAAGAAAGCACCAGTTAGATCAATACAAGTAAAACAGGTTGCTTTGGGACTCACGGAGTTAATTACTGCCGTAGGACTAGGAACCACAGCATGCATAGGCAAAACGTAAGAGTTAGTTGCACGCAAGTCCTGGACTAACCGATAGGACAGAGGGGAGCCCAGTTTTCGCACAGGCAACACCCGAGTATTACAAGGAGACCAACATTCGACTAAAATTCCCTCGTGTCTCTTCTCTTTCTCCTTCACACACACTTACTCTAGCCTTCATACACATACAATTTCCTTCAGAGGCAATCTCTCCACCCATCATTCCCCCTTACAGGACACCTGCTTCGCAGGATGTAGATGCCTGAACAGACAATTTCCTTCAACTGCAATTGCTTCACCTTCTCTTTTCTTTCCCCGTTTCCCTCCTTCTTCCTTTATACACGTACAATTCTTTTAACCATCGTCTCTTCTCTCTCACCAAGACTAGTGAAAAAGTCATCGGAGATTTCCCTTTCCCTCTGGATCATCCCGTGGAAGGAGTCCCAATTAGTAGGTTTCCGGCCCAATTCTTGGATGGCAGCCAGGAGAGTCTGCTGCCCTTGAAAGGCTGCATGGAGGATACCGTGTATTAGGAAGTCCACGTCCTTTAGCTCCCCCGGGTGGGAGTCTTCATAGGCCGTCATCTGTTCCCCAATAACGTCCCACCATTCCTCCGTGATCCCGAAATCAAATATCCACGGGGAGGTCATAGTTATCTTCCCTATAAATCCCCTTATTGTTTTCAGCTCAATCTTTACCCCCTTACTTCTCAATATCTTGTAACAGTGCCGGGTGTACAATTCCTTATCTTCTGGCTTATATATGGGCAGCGATCGTGCCATCCCCATCTTCCCGCCTGACCTTTAGCTACCTGGCCTACGGGGCACTCTCCCTGGTCTTCCCCAATGGGGGTACCCGAGCCCCACGTTGGGCGCCACTCGTTGCTCCCCGGGGTTTCGGGGGCAACTCTCGGGTTCTTACCCTCTCCAGGTCTTTGGACGTCTCCGGACACGGCCCGCGCGTTCACACCAGGAAGAGTCAGCCAGAGGTCCAAAGCTTGGTTGCCGTTTATTTGCTATCAGCGGTTACATGGTTGCAATAGAGAGAGAGAGAGGGAGAGAGAGAGATAGGGAGAGAGAGAGAGAGCCAGAGAGAGAGCCAGAGAGAGAGAGAGCCCCCCCTTGTCTTGTTCGTCTCTTATACCTTCCGTTGCCCGGGGGCGGGGTTTTCTCAGGGAATGGCATATCGAGGCTTTGCCCCGTAGCACATTCACTCGCCGCCCTCCGGCCACTAGCCTAGCAACAGCTCTGTCCACTCACGAAGCGTTTACTCTGGCTCGGCCCCAGCCACCCGTTGCCAAGCGTCGCTGGCTGTGGATGTGGCCTTGGGTTGCCTCCGAGCCTTGCAGGTGCAAGCTTGTTTTACTTGCCCTGGTCTCTTTATCTCCTGTTGTTGAGTCTGTTTGGCCTTGAGCCATTGGGTGCGATTTGTGTGCACTGTTTGTTCCCTGTTTGTTCCTTGCTCAGCGCCTTCCCCCCGCTCCCTACGGAAAATCATTTTGATTTTAAGCACCATAGATTGTCTCCTGGGGCTGGACTGTTCTGTGACTGGCACAGCCTCATCCACCACAAAGTCCCAGAAGTGAGAGCTGAACAAGTCCCAAAGGGTCTCCAGAGTGCAGATGCAGGCCAGTGGGGCAGGCCACATTGTTTCAGAGGTGGGGCTTCTCCCAGGGCACAATCAGGGAGGAATTGGTTCTGCCTTCTCCTCAGTCTCAGACTGACCAAGATAATGTGGTACTCTAGCACCTTGAAGCCAACCCAATAGACACAAGCCTGACAAAAGCATGGCCAGGAGGGACCATGACTCTTCCCTACCAGACTGTAAGCCCCTTGGGGTCAGGGAGCATGTCTATTAACTCTACTGTACTCTTCACTTAGTACAGTGTTCTGCCCGCAGTAAATGGTCAACTAGTTTGATAGATTAATTGATTGATTTATCAGGACATCCACGTACACAGTTTTCAGATGCAGAGCCTCCCTAGATCACTGTGCCTGCATTTTGAACCCCTCTTCACTGACAAGTAAATCTTGGCATTATCTTTGACTCCTCTCTCTCATTCAACCCAAATATTCCAATCTATCACTAAATCCTGTTGATTCCACCTTCACGATATCACTAAAATCTGCCCTTTCCTCTCCGTCCAAACTGCTGCCACGTTAATCCAATCACTTATCATTTTTCTACAAAAATGTTTAGTCCATGTTTCCCCACACCTCAAAAAACTTCAATGGTTGCCTATCCACCTCCGCATCCAACAAAAACTCCTCACCAGTGATATTAAAGCACTCAATCACCTTGCCCCCTCCTACCTGTCTTTACTACTCTCCAACTACAACCCAGACCACACAATTTGCTCCTTTAATGCTAACCTTCTCACTGTTCCTTGACCTCATCTATGTCACCACCAACGTCTTGCCCATGTCCCACATGTGGCCTGGAATACCCTTCCTCCTCATATCAGACAGAAAATTACTCTCTCCACCATCAAAGCCTTATTGAAAGCCCATCTCCTCCAAGAGGCCTTCCCTGACTAAGCCCTCATTTCCACTTCTCCCTTTCCCTGCTATGACACCCTGACTTGCTCCCTTCATTCATCCCGTGATAGCAGCAGGCAGCATGGTTCTCTGTGTCTGCTACAGGGCACAGGAGCTCAACTCAGACTGCAGTTTGGACAGGAGATAAGGAGGAAGCAGGGAACAAGCAGCCATGGCAACCCAGGGATGCCCAATTTCAGCAGATGCTCTCGGTGCTGGACTCCTTGGCCCATGGGGTGGGCAGGCACCATTGTTTTCTCCACAGGAAACAGCCCAAGGCTCCCCTCTTTGTCACAGAGCCTGAACCTTAGGAAGCCAAGGGTAGCACAGAGGAACAAGAAACAGATAAATACAGGACAACGACAATCACACAATATGGAAATAACACAGTTGTCCTTTTCACATCTGGACAGACAGACTGGAGTTGGAAAACCACCCTGTAACATGAAATTCTCAGTAGGGCCATGGGGAGGAGAGTGGCTGATTTGTGCTAGTGAGGATATCCTCCTACTAGAAAATTCAGCACAGAGAGATGGTAAATTGCAGGGTCGATTGCAGTGAGAGAAAAGTTGGGTTTATCAATGTCCAGATAGGACCATGTGTTCTGATTTCAAAATGACCCCTACCGCTAAGGAGCTCTATCTTACCACCAGTAATTAATAAACTGCCTTGAGTTCTGTGAGTCAGACCCCAGAGATCATGTTTACCAACTATATTTTACTGTACCCTCCCAAATGACTAGTAAGTGCTCAGCACAGAGTAAGGAGTCAGTAAATACCACTGAAGGACTGATAAATTCTCTTCTGGGTAAGAGCAGGTGGAGCTTGTTAATTTGATTCATTCCACTAAGATTGTGAGTTATCCGAAGCAAGGGCTTGTGTCTACCGATGCTATTATACTGTACTCTCCCAAGGAGTTAGTACAGTGCTCCTCACACAGTAAGCACTTAACAAATACCATTGATTAATTTAGAATGGTATTTATTGAGGTCCCACTAGCTGCAATGCACAGTATGAAGCATTTGGAAAGGTAAACAGAAAGGAGAGATATGTCATTTCTCCACCAGGAATTTACACTCTAACAACAACAAACAGAAAAATAGCTATTCCAGATTTTCCCACTCCATCACATGTCCTGAGAATTCTCTGTCCGTTTTTCCCCAAACCGTCCATTTGTGCTTCAGACTGACTGCTCACTCTTCGTTTGAGAGGAAAATAAGGAAAATGGAGGGAAAATGGTGTGGGGGAGGCAGTGTAATCAGGGGAAGGAGAGAGGAAAGGAGAAGGGTAACAAAGATGTCTCTCACTGTAGTAATCAATCAATCAATCAATCAGTCGTATTTATTGAGCGCTTACTGTGTGCAGAACACTGTACTAAGCGCTTGGGAATTACAAGTTGGCAACATATAGAGACAGTCCCTACCCAACAGTGGGCTTACAGTCTAGAAGGGGAGACAGAGAACAAAACTAAACATATTAACAAATTAAAATAAATAGAATAGATATGTACAAGTAAAATAAATAAATAAATAGAGTAATAAATATGAACAAACATGTATACATATATAAAGGTGCTGTGGGGAAGGGAAGGAGGTAAGATGTGGGGATGGAGAGGGGGATGAGGGGGAGAGGAAGGAGGAGGCTCAGTCTGGGAAGGCCTCCTGGAGGAGGTGAGCTCTCAGTAGGGCCTTGAAGGGAGTAAGAGAGCTAGCTTGGCGGATGGGCAGAGGGAGGGCATTCCAGGCCAGAGGGATGACGTGGGCTGGGGGTCGATGGCGGGACAGGCGAGAACGAGGCACAGTGAGGAGATTAGCGGTAGAGGAGTGGAGGGTGTGGGCTGGGCTGGAGAAGGAGAGAAGAGAGGTGAGGTAGGAGGGGGCGAGGTGATGGGGAGCCTTGAAGCCGAGGGTGAGGAGTTTCTGCCTGATGCGCAGATTGATTGGTAGCCACTGGAGATTTTTGAGGAGGGGAGTAACATGCCCAGAGCGTTTCTGGACAAAGACAATCCGGGCAGCAGCATGAAGTATGGATTGAAGTAGGGAGAGACACGAGGATGGGAGATCAGAGAGAAGGCTGATGCAGTAGTCCAGAAGGGATAGGATGAGAGCTTGAACGAGCAGGGTAGTGGTTTGGATGGAGATGAAAGGGTGGATCTTGGCAATGTTGTGGAGCTGAGACCAGCAGGTTTTGGTGACGGCTTGGATGTGAGGGGTAAATGAGAGAGCGGAGTCGAGGATGACACCAAGGTTGCGGGCTTGTGAGATGGGAAGGATGGTAGTGTCGTCAACAGTGATGGGAAAGTCAGGGAGAGGGCAGGGTTTGGGAGGGAAGACAAGGAGTTAAGTCTTGGACATGTTGAGCTTTAGGTGGCGGGCAGACATCCAGATGGAGATGTCCTGAAGGCAGGAGGAGATGCGAGCCTGGAGGAAGGGGGAGAGAGCAGGGGCAGAGACATAGATCTGGGTGTCATCAGCGTAGAGATGATAGTTGAAGCCGTGGGAGAGAATGAGGTCACCAAGGGAGTGAATGTAGACATGGAGTGCATAAGAATTGTAGTCTGTGTTTGTACTGGACCCCTCCATGGAGCGTTCATGGCCACTGGTCAAGATTTCAAGCTTCATAATGAAATAATCATGATATTTGTCAAGCACTTACCATATGCCAAGCACTGTATTAGACATAGATTCTTGTGTGGAAACACAGTCCTTACCCTACGTAGGCTCTCAGTCAAAGTAGGAGAGAGAATGGATATTTCATCCCCATTGTACAGAAAAGGAAACAGAGGCACAGAAAGTTTTACTGATTTTTCCAATGTCACACTACAGACAGTGGCAGACCCAGGACAAGAATCCAGGTCCTCGGACTCCCAGGCAACTGCTTTTTCCACTAGGTCACCCAGACAATGCTGAGGTAAAACCATTCTGGAGTGAAGACTGGTTAAGCCAGAGCCATGGTCAGGGAAGTCCGTGAAGAAGGACCTTTCATCCAATAGATATTTTCTCCTTTGTGATATGTTTTGACCATAGCAGCCTTCCCATCGTTGCCTTAATGTCTCGGTTCCTCAGGCTGTAGATGAGGGGATTAAGGGTCGGGGGCACCACGGCATAGAACACAGACACCAGCGGGTCCAGTGCAGAGGGAGAGTCTGATATTGGCTTTAGGCAGGCAGATATGCCAGACGTGACGTACAGAGTGACGACGACTAGGTGGGGTACACAGGTGGAAAAGGCTTTGGAGCGGCCCTCTGCTGACGGCACCCTCAGCACGGCTGAGAAGATGCGGACATAGGAGCCCACGATGAGCATGAAGCAGAAGAAACCTAAGCTGAGGCTGACGACTAAACCCCCATCTTCTGGGACATGGTCAGTGGAACATGAAAGTCTTAGCAACTGGGGACCATCGCAGAAGAACTGGTGGACAGTGATGGGGCCACAGAAAGATAGAGAGAATGTGCTGGCTGTGTATATGATGACATTTGAACGGCTGCAGAACCAAGAGGCAGCCAACATGCGTACACAGGTCCCGTGGGGCATGATGATCTCATAGTGCAGGGGGCGGCAGATGGCAACATAGCGGTCGTGGGACATCACTGTGAGCAGGGCCATCTCTGTTCCAGCCAGTAAAAATATGAGGAATACCTGGGCAGCGCAGCCCAGCAGAGAGATGGAGTTGACATTCGTGAGGGAATTGAAGATGGATTTGGAGACTGTGATGGAGATGTAGCCGAGGTCAATGATGGACAGGTTCTTGGGGAGGAAGTACATGGGGGTGTGCAAGTGCCAGTCAATGGTGGTGATGGCAATGGTGAAGAGATTCCCCATCAGGGCTGCCAGATAGGCCAGAAGGAACAGCGCAGCATGGATCAGCTGCAACTTCCGGATGTCAGAGAATCCCTGGAGGAGAAATTCTGTCACCATCGTGATGTTAGACATGGTCTGGGAGGTGTCATGAACTGCCTGTGAGAGGGAAGAATGGAGCAAAGTCGACATCCCAAACTGAACATCTTCTGAGTCTACCATTAGTGTTGGGCGTTTTCTGGAGAAGAGCTATAACCAATCTCAAGAAAATTTATAATGTGATGGGGTGACAGGTGGCAGGAGTGCATTTTGGCCCAGATAAAACAGCAGAAAATAATAGTTGGGGTATTAAGCTCTGGCTTTGTGCGAAACGTAGTTCTAAGTGCTGGGGTAGATACAAGAGAAACAGCACCTCAAAATCTAAGAATGAGGGAGAACAGTTCTTAATCTCCATTTTACAGGTGAGAAAACTGGTGCCCAGTGAGGTTAAATGACTTGTTAAGATCACCCAGCAGGAAAGGGGCAGAGGCAAGTTAAAACCAAGGTCCTCTGACTCCCAGCCTCGTGGTCTTTCCACTAGGCCATGCTGCTACTGCAGTGATACTCCTACTCACACCATCTTCAAAAACTTTACTAAATCACATCTCCTCCAAGTAGCCTCCTCTGATTGTACTCTCATTTCCCCACTCTCTTCTATTTCATCTATACACTTGAATCAGTACCCTTTGAAAATGTTTTTTCTCACTCCCCCCACAGACACACAGCACTTATGTCCATATCTTTATTTGCTGCCACTTCCACTACTTGTAATTTATTTTCATGCCTGTCTCCCCAACTAGTGTGTTAGCTACTTTTTTTGAATGGTAGTTGTCAAGCGATTACTATGTGCCAAGTGCTGTTCTAAGCACTGGGGTAGATTCATTCATTCATTCATTCAATCGTATTTATTGAGCACTTACTGCGTGCAGAGCACTGTACTAAGCGCTTGGGAAGTACAAGTTGGCAGCAAATAGAGACCATCCCTACCCAACAGTGGGCTCAGGTTGTTCCATGGGGGGCTCACAATTTTAATCCCCTCTTTTACAGATGAGGTAACTGAGGCACAGAGAAGTTAAATGACTTGCCCAAAGTCACAAAGCTGACAAGTGGCAGAGCTCCTTGTGCGCTGTGGTCATATGCACTGTAATTTTCCCAGCACTTAGTGCAGTGCTCTGCACGTAGTCAGTGCTCACTAATACCGTTTACTGATTGATCTAAGCATTAGAGTCCGTATCCTTTAAGAACTTTGATATTCACCCTACTCCCAGTCTCACAGCACTTTGTCCAAAGTTTATACTCTGCTGCTTCCCCTATCTGTAATTTATTTAATGTTTGTCTCTCTTGACAGTCTAAAAACCCCTTCAGGGAAGGGGTCATGTCTACCAGCTCTATTGTATTGTGTTCTTCCCAGTGCTTAGTACAGTGCTTTACACCAAAAAGCACTTAATAAATACAATTGATTGAGATAGGATTCCAGATAGAATCCAGATATATTTCCATGCCAGTGAGTCAGCAGGTATTTACTGCACCCTCCCACGAGGTCATCCACTGCCCTTCATTGACAGAGATCATAGTAAAGAGTAGACCTACTCTCAAAATCAACACCCTCCATCAGTGCTTCTGACCCCATCAACTACCATTCACTTGCCAGTGGCTTCTTCTACGTTGCTTCTAAACGAGCTCACGAATCCACTATCTCAAAAACAACCCTCTTTGTCCTTACAACTATCACCAGCTATTGTCCTATCTTCCTCCTACCATTCCTTTCCAGACTCCTTGGGCCAGTTGTCTCCTTCCTCTCCTCCAATTCTGTCCTTGATTCACTCAAATCTGGTTTCTGCCCCTTTTGCTCCACTGAAACTGCCTTCTCTAAGGTCACCAGTTTTTCCTTTTGCCCAATCCAACGGCCTCCATCCTAATCATCCTTGACGTCTCAGCGGCCGTCAACATTGTTGACCACCCCCTTCTTGTGGAAACATTACCCAACCACGGCTTCACTGACAGAGTTCCTAGTTTTCTGCCCCTTTGCAATCTCTTTCACAGGCTCCTCTGCCTCCCACCTTCTAAATGTGGGAGTCCCTCAAGGATTGGTTCAGAACCCCTTGGATTCTACAGATACTCCCACTCCCTTGCACAATTCATTTGCTCCCACCACTTCAACTACCTTCTCTACATGGATGATTCCCTAATTTACCTCTCCAGCCCTGACTCTCTCCTTCTCAGCAATCTCATATTTACTCTTGCCTTCAAGATATTTATATTTGGATTTTGTTGTCACCTCATAGTTAACCTGCTCAAAACAGAACTCCTCATCTTCTGCCCCAGACTGTGTCCTCCCCCTGTCTTTTGGATCACTGAAGACAACAACATTTGTCTCACAAATGGGTACTCTTGCCATTATCATCGACATCTCTCTCATTTAACCCAAATATTCAATATGTCACCAAATCCTGTTGGTTTTCCCTGCACAACACCACTGAAACCCATCCTTAACTCTCCAGCCAAATCGCTGCTATGTTGATCCAAGCACTTATCATAGTCTGACTTGATGACTCAACAGCCTCCTGGCTGACCTTGCTGCCTCCTGTCTTTCCCCAGTCCAGTTCATACTTCACTCTGCTGACAGGATCATTTTTCTAGAAAAATGTTCAGTCCACTTCTCCCCATTCCTCAGGAACCTGCAGTAGTTTCCCATGAACCTCCACATCAAACAGAAACTTTTACCATCGGCTTTACCATGCTCAATCGCCTTGCTCCCTCCTACCTTACCTCCCTGATTTCATTCATTCATTCATTCAATTGTATTTATTGAGCGCTTACTGTGTTCAGAGCACTGTATAAGTTGGCAACATAATTTCCTACTACCCAGCCCACACATTTCATTCCTCTAATGTCAACCTATACAGTGCACCTCAATCTCATATACCTCACTGCCCACCTCTCACTCACATCATAACTCTGACCTGGAGTGCCCTTACTCTTCATATCTGACAGACAATCATCCTCCCCACCTTCAAAGACTTATCACAAGCACATCTCCTCCAAGACATCTTTCTTAACTAAGCCTTCATTCCCTCTTATCCCCCTCCCTCTGCATTATCCTTGCACTTGGATTTGTACCCTCTCTTCACCCCTCCATCAACCCCACAGTGCTTATGTATATGTCCATCTCCCGCTCCAGATTGTAAGCTCGTTGTGGGCTGGGGATGTGTCTGTTTATTGTGATATTTTACTCTCCCAAATGATTAGTACAGTCCTTTGTTCACAGTAAGTGTTTAATGAATATGATTGATTGATTAATCGATTGATTGGTCTCTCCATTCCTCAGAAATATCCAGCGGTTGCCCATCCACCTCCACATTGAATGGGAATGCCTTGCTCTCAGCTTTTAAGTTTTCAATTGGCCCAGCCCTTCATATCTTACCTGGCTAATTACACACTATAACCCAGGCCACATGCTTCACTACTCTAATGCCAACTTACTCCTTGTACCTCGATCTTGTCTACCTCACCTCTGACCACTGGCCTACATCCTGCCTCTAGCCTTGGACTCTTTCCCTGTTCATATCTGGCAAACTCTCACTCTCCCTATCTTCAAAGCCTTATTAGAATCTCACCTGTTCCAAGAGGCCTTCCCGACTCAAGCCCTCATTTCCCCTACTGAGGACCAGAGAGGGGTCTCTCCCCACATCTTATTGATAACTTGTGTTTAGCTCAGCATTTAGCATCGTGTTTGGAGTGAGTGCTTGATCAATCCCATGCATTTCAGGAGGAACTCACTGACCTGGGATGGGTTCGTGCTCAATTGCCCCTACTGCTCTCCTCATCCTGTGGGTCTGCAGGCCATCGATCGCATCTTGTGGAGGTTTGTTATCTGGAAAATAATTTTGATTTTAAGTACCACAGATTCTCTCCTGGGGCTGTACTGTTCTGTGACTGGCACAGCCTTGTCCACCACCAAGTCCCAGAAGTGGGAGCTGTACAAGTCCCAAAGGGTCTCCAGAGTGCAGATCCGGGCCAGTGGGGCAGGCCACCTGGTTTCAGAGATGGGGCTATTCTCAGGGCACAACCAGGGAGGAATTGGTTCTGCCTTTTCCTCAGTCTCCGATTGACCATAATAATGTGATACACGAGCACCTTGAAACCGACCCAGCAGTCACAAGCCTGGCAAGAGCATGGCAAGGAGGTACTATGACTCTTCCCTACCAGGTGGAAAGCCCCATGGGGTCAGGGATCATGTCTATCAACTCTATTGTACTCTTCCAGTGCTAAGTACGGTATTCTGTCCACAATAAATTGGCAATCAGTAAGATTGATAGATTGATTGATTGATTTATGAGGACATCCTCCTACATGGACAGTTTCCAGATGCAGATCCTCTCTATATCACTGTGCCTTCATTTCAAACCCCTCTTTACTGACAGATAAACCTTGGCATTATCCTTGACTCCTCTCTCTCTTTCAACCCAAATATTCTAATCCATCAGTGTAAACTCCAAAATCCACCGGGATTATTGACTGACTATCCACCGGGAAATTTCTCATCCCCCAGGCTGTCAGGGTTTCTGGGATGCCTTTGGCCAAAATGGTCATAGTGTTGGCCAAGGCCAGGTGGGCGAGGATCGGGCCTGAGGAAGTCAGCTTGTGGCTGGAGGAAACCAGGCAAACATACACCATGATGAGGAACATGTTCCTCAAGACCCCCATGCTAATCTCCAGCAGGATGAGGACCCAAAAGATGATCTCTATCCTTGGGATTCAGTGCCAGGGCCAGAGAAGGCTTCCTGGAGGGCCACCTGAAAAGGTGGAGAGAGGAGAGGAAATGTTCCCTAGAGCACAGAGCTCCAACCAAGGCTCAGATCCATTACCTACCAGGCATATGCTTTGGATATTAAAGTAATGAGACAGTAAGCTCCTTGTGGGCAGCGACTGTGTCTACCAAGTCTATTTTACTGACCCAAGTGCTTAGTACAGTGTTTGGAATACAGTAAGCAATCAATAAACCACTGATTGATTGACTGATTGAAACTCTCAAGACTGCTCACAGCTCCCACATGTGTATTCATCGACTTGCTTCCCATGTGATGGCCAGGGCATTAGCAAGCAGACAAGAGTGATCATGTTCAGCTAGAAAAACTCCAAGTTGGGCTCAAGCCGACTTGGACCTGGGAAGGGTGAGAAAGCCAAAGAATCACCCCTTCAGAACTGAGAGAAATCTGTGCCGTGGACTACAGTTGCAGTGGGGTAAAGCATACGACAAAACAGAGGACCAAGTCTGCAGTCAAAATCTGGGCCCCTTCCAGTTCCACCTCTTCCCCCTGTAGATTGTAGACTCTTTGTGGGCAGGGATCACAGAGTCTATCGACTCTGTTGTATTGTACTTTCCCAAGTGCTTAGTAGTGTTTTCACACAGTAAGCACTCAGTAAATACCATTGATTGATCGATTGACCCATGAAGGAGGAAACAGGAAGCCTTTGCTACTGGCCAGAGGAATGAGGCCACAGCGAGCACTCTGAGCATATTCAGTCAATCCCTTGAGGGCAGGGACTTTGTCTTGTTTTTCTGTTGAACTCCCTCAATCACTTAGTCCACGCTATAATTTCTGATACAATAAGAATAACAATAAAATAGTAATAATTTGTGGTGTTTATCAGGTGCTTACTAAGTGCCAAGCAATGTAGTAAACAAAGCGGTAGATACAGTATATCTGGAATGGACTCAGTCCCTCTCCCACATGGAGTTCAGAGTCTAAGTAAGAATGAGAACAACCGTTGAAACCATATTTTACAGAGGAGGAGACTGAGGTAAAGATAATTTAAGTGACTTCCCAAGGTCATGCAGCAGGTAAGTGGCTGTCAGGATTGGAACCCAGGTCCTCTGGCTCTCAGGCCTGTCCCTGTTGCACGAGGCAATCCTGTTTCCCTAAACATCTACATGGTAGGTAGTCAATGTGTTCTACTGATTGATTGATTCAGTCCCTTCACCAAGGTAGACCTGTCTCCTGCAGAAATGAAGGACAGTTTCCTTTCCGGTTGCATTTTGGAGGGAAAAGGAAATGCAGCATGAGATCACTCTCTTGTCATTGGTTCGTTGCCGAGGAGAGAGTCTATCCAGCCCCCATTCCAACTGGGACCCCCAGCAGGCCCTGCTCCAATTATTCAGGATGGGGCAATCCCACATCTTCTCTCGTCTCTTTATCATATCCACAGGGATGTCTTACTGACACTTCAAACTCAACATGACTAATAGCCATGGTATTTCTTAAGTGCTTTCTATGAGTTAAGAACTGTACTAAGTGCTTGGATAGATCTGAGGTAATCAGGTTGAATATAGTCCCTGTCCCACTTGGGCCTCTGAAAAATGATCAGGGCAGCAAAGTGAATTATTGACTAGAGAGGGGAGAGACAGGAGGCATGGAGGCCAGCAAGGAGTCTGTTGCTGTGGTCAGAGTTAGATTATGATTCTTGGGTGCGACAAGCACTTCCTCCAACTCATTAGACCAGTCCACCATCTTTTCTGACCCAGAATAAGGAAGTAGTGCATGTAGAGTCTATATTTACCTAAATACCTAGGGTTGCTAGGTTGTTGCGAGTCCAATCCATGGCTTCTTGTTCCATCTTTGGATTATACCATGTGTGATATCACCAAGAGTTTGCAGCCCTAAATTCCCGCCGCAAGAACCTCCAGACTCCCAGACTTTGGGCAACTTCCCCTTGGTCCTAAAGCCCTCCAGTACCCTGCCCTTCTATCACAGTTTTTGGGATGTCCTATTCACTCCCCGCCACCTAGGTTCCTGCACCCCTATTGCTGCCATCATTCTTCAAGGGATTTCCAGGCATTTCCCTGAAAGTATAGGAGTCATCTCCCTCAAGGTCGCACCTGGAGAGTTGGCAGTACTCTATTAGTCACGACTACAGGAGGGAGAGTCAAGCGGAGGCATATCCATTCCATTCCTAGCTTGGGCAGTGGTTAGCTAGTGGAAGGCAATCTGTTACAAATCAAAACTCAACTGTGCTGGGCAGCAGCAGTATGGGAGAGAGCCAAACGTGTTGACTCACATTTTCTGCACAGAAGAAGGCAATGGTAAACCACTTCCATATTTTTACCAAGAAAACTCTATGGATACATTACAAGAATGATTGCAGATGGAGGTGGGGCTTTCTGAGAGAGATGTGTCCATGGAGTCACTATGGCTTGGAAGCAACTTGACAGTGTAAGACAAGATAAGACTTGTTAGGCACTTACTACATGCCAACCACTGTTCTAAGCACAGGGGTAGATACGAGTTAATCAGTTTGGACGCAGTCCCTGTCCCACATGGGGCTCATACTCTTAATCCCCATTTTACAGATGAGGTAACTGAGGTCCAGAGAATGCAGACATGTGGCAAAGCTGGAATTAGAAACCAGGACCTTCTGCCTCCCAAGCCTGCATTCTATCGACTAAGCCATGCAGGACTTCAATGAATACTATTACTTCTACTACTGGTACTACAACTTCTACTACTACTGTTATTATTCATTCATTCATTCAATCATATTTATTGAGCGCTTACTGTGTGCAGAGCACTGTACTAAGCACTTGGGAAGTACAAGCTGGCAACATATTGAGACGGTCCCTACCCAACAGCAGGCTCAACTACTGCAACTATTACTATAATAACAACGAATTCTACTATTACTGCTAATGCTACTACTTTCATTCATTCATTCAGTCGTATTTTTTGAGCGTTTACCGTGTGCAGAGCACTGTGCTAAGCGCTTGGGAAGTACAATTTGGCAACATATAGAGACGGTCCCTACCCAACAGCGGGCTCAACTACTGCAACTATTACTATAATAACTACGAATTCTACTATTACTGCTAAAGCTACTACATCTACTGCAAATACTTGTTAAGCATTTACTACGCACCAAGCATTGTGGGATAAATGCAAATTATCCAGGTTCTAAACAGTCCCAAGTGGGGCTCACAGTCTAAGTAAGTGGGAGTAGGATTTAATCCCTACTTTAAAGATGAGGTAACTGAGGCACAGAAAAGTTAAGTGAATGGCCCGAAGTCCCATAGTGGACGCTTGGCAGGGCCAGGATTAGAACCCAGGTCCTTTTACTCCCAGGGCCAGGCTCTTTCCACTGGGCACACTGCTTCTCACTATTCCCTACTATTAGTACAATTGCTACAACTGCTCCTTAAAGAAAATGATGTATCTTAATCCCAAAACTGATTACACCAACACTGATTTTCTCACCCATTACGAACACCATGTACCCTACCCCTCGTCCTGTTTCTGCCCTCACTCTTGGTAATTAGGAAGTGGATTATAAGTGGCTTTTTCTGTTGCAGATCATTTAGAGGGGCTGATTGATTCCTTCCGTCTTGTTTGCTGGAGCTGAGAAGTTTCTTAATCCTGGGAGCTTGCCTCTTCGAATCAGGAGGTTTCCTGGTTACCCCTTGGGTCGTCTATTGACATTTCAATCAGACCAGCAATCGCTGGTATTTATTGAGCACTTACTGTGTGCAGAACACTCTACCAAGTCCTTAGGAGAGTATTTTGCAAGAGAACTAGTAGAGCCGATCCCTGCCCACATGAAGATTACAGTCTTGAGAGGGCGTACGGTCACTTCTGTGTGATAGAAATATACCAGGGTCAATGACCAGCCAAATAAAGGGGCGTTTAACCCTAGAGAAATGGGTTTCAGCCCCAAACCTTCTTAAGGGCGGCCTTCATGTCCCTGTTCCTTAGGCTGTAGATGAGGGGGTTCAGAGTAGGGGGCACAACGGTGTAGAACACAGACACCATCAGGTCCAGGGCTGACGGGGAGTCTGAAGGTGGCTTCAGGTAGGCACAGGCTCCAGTAGAGAGAAAAAACATGATGACGGCAAGGTGAGACAGACAGGTGGAGAAAGCTTTGGAGCAGCTCTCAGTGGATGGAAATGTCAGCACGGTGGAGAAGATGTAAACGTATGAAATGATGTTGGACATGAAGGAGATGAAACCAAAGCTCATAGCAATGACTACACTGACATCAACGACAATGTGCCTTTCAGAGCAGGAGATGTTCAGCAAGGAGGGGACATAATAGAAGAACTGTTGGATCATATTAGTTCTGCAGAAGCTTAATGTGAATGTTCCCGCTGAGTACATCCCCCCCAAGCAGCCCCCCACTGAATCAGGTAGCAGCTGCCATCTGCACACAGGCCCCTCTGTTCATGATGACCTCATAGTGGCGGGGGCGGCGGATGGCCACGTAACGGTCGTAGGACATCACAGTGAGGATGAGCAACTCTGAAATAGCCAACATAATTGTTAAAAAGAGTTGGGCCACACAACCCCAGTAGTAGATAGAACAGCTGTTGGTCAGGGAATTGGTGATGGATTTGGGGACTGTGACAGAAATGTAACAGAGATCGAGGATGGAGAGATGCTTGAGGAAGAAGTACATGGGGGTGTAGAAGTGCCGGTCGAGGGTGGTGATGGCGATGATGAGAAGATTCCCCATCAGGGCTGCCAGGTAGACCAGGAGTAACAGCGTGACATGGATCAGCTGCAGCTCCCAGATGTCAGAGAATCCCATGAGCAGGAAATCGGTCACTGTGGTGACATTGACCATTTTATCGGAGGACTTATGGAATTCCTGCACAAAGAACTGATGTACTTTCAAAAAGAAAATTAGAAAATTCCTCACTTGAGTGAACAGATTGGATCACTTTGTTACAAGCCTTGAACAATATCAGTACTCGTACCCCTTCCAGACAAATACAGAGTTCTAGAAATATTGGCAGAGCTCTTAAAATGTACAGCAGTCACTCTCGTTGGGCTGTAAATATCCCAGCCCTGGGACTCCTGGGAATTGTCATCACCAAATGAGGATTTCTTAGTTTGTGTTCCTTGTAAGATCTTCTGTTTATTTAACACTCTAATTTTTCAAAAAAACTTTCATACTAGTTATCACATTTTGATCTCACCACATGACTGTCCAGTAGGGTGAGGCAAGTAGCTCATCCTCATTTCACAAATGAGGTAATCGAGACATGGAAAGGTTAAGTGACTTTGATGGGGTCACCCAGCAGGCCAGTAGCAGAGCTGGGAGCAGAGCCTTCATCTCCTGACTCTTAGCTCCACACCCTGCAACAGACGGTGGTAATATATTTACAGGCCACAGAAAGACATGCACAAGTATACTAGGAAAAACAAAAAAACCTATAGCACAGTCAGAGTGTCACAGATGACCAGAAAAGATGAGTCTGGAATGAAGTGATGTTATTGCAAAAAAAAAAAAAGTGAACACTGCTTTGGAATGTGTCAATCAGATTTTGATAGGTAGGAGTCAGGAAGTGATTCTTTCATTATAGTCTACACTGGCCAGTGATGCATTTGTTTAGGTCAGTGCACTTTCAAAAGGCTGTAGAGAAGCTAGAGAGTCTTGTGAAGAGCCACCAAAACAACTGAAGGGATGCAAAATGATTCACAGAGGAAGTTTGAGGTGCTGGCAGAACAAGCAAGTGCAAATATCCTACAGGCAAGAGGAAATGTGGGATTGTGGTTAGATGAGATTTCAGGGCTAGAGAGTTGGATTTGGAAGTGGTCCACTGAGAGGGGGGAGCCGAACTCAAGTGAGTGGATGAGCTGCCCAAGAGAATGGGTGCGGGGCAGAAAGAGTAGGGAAGCAGAATGGAGACTTGAGGAGCACTAATGGTTCAGGGAGGTGAAGCAGAGATTGAGAAACGGCCAGAGAGGTAGGAGAAGAACCAGGCTAGTATCGCATAAGCAAAATCGAGGGCTGAAAGCATTCCAAGAAGGGGTTGGTCCACAATGCCAGAGGCACCCTAGAGGTCTAGGAAGATTAACACAGAGTAGTTGGATTTGATGATAAGGAGGTCATTGTTAACCTTAGTGTGTGGAGTTGAAAACCTGATTGTGATGGCTTAAGAAGCATGTTGGTAAAGAGGACAAGAAGGTAGACAGTGTAAATGACCCGTTTCAGGAGTTCGGTATTCTTGGGTCATCTGGGGCAAGTCACCTAATCTTTGGCCAGATTCTAAGCTCCTTCAGGGCAGGGATCATGTCTGTGAACTCTTTATGCTCCCCTGAGTGATTAATATAGCACTCTGCATACAGGAGGCACCCAGTAATTACAATCGATTGAATTTCCACATCTGTAAAATGAAGTTTTTGCTTTCTCTCTCTTACCTCTCAGACTGTAAGCCCCATGTGGGACAGGATCTGTGTCCAATCTGATTCTCTTCTACCTAGCCCAGCTCTTAGCCCACCAAATGAATCTTTAACAAATAGCATAAACTACAAATAGCATTAAGGTGAGGAAACCACACAGCCTTGGTTTCTTGTCCCGTATCACTCTCCGTTCCCTGAATCATTCTTCCATTCAGACTCACTTGATCCGTAAAGAGTTTGGGAGTCCCGGTCCTTGCTCTTCTCCTCTTCAGTGTTTTTAGCTGTGGCAGGAAAGTCTCTGGGAGCTAACCATTCTGCAGCATTCTCCCAATGCTCCCCTATCCCCCTTGGAGAAAACAGCCTCTTTTCTCTGAGGGATTCCTCTGGGAGGATCAGCCCACAGCTCTGCTAGGGGACTTTGTTGCCTGGGAAACTCTGGAGCCCATGGGTGACATCATCCCTGAGATGTGGCAGTGCTCAGATCTCAGACTGTTTGGCCAGAGTTGCCAATCTCACATAATGACTGTGGCACTGGGCTTATAATCCCTCTCTGCCATGTGCCTTCTGTGTGACTTTGTTTCCAGTCACTCAATTTCTCTGTGTCTCACAGGCCACGGCTGCAAAATGGAAAGGAAATACCTATTCTCCCTTCCATTCAGACTCTGAATCCTGTATGGGTCAGGGACTGTATAGAATCCGTAGATACTTTATCTCCCCCTGCACTTAGTATGGTGCTTGGCTCGTGATACAAACCACTATTATTATTAATATCATTATTACTCTTTTTGTTGTTGTTCTAGTTATTGCTGGGGGAATGGATTTCCCCCCAGGACCTTCCCTGGGATGGCCATCATATTCTTCAGGCTGCAGATTAGGGGGTTCAGGGTGGGGGGCACCATGATGTGGAACACGGACTCCAGCAGATCTGGCACAAATGCGGCGGGCTGGGGGCGGGAGGGGGGGAGGGGGGCTTGACAAGAGCCTCATATAGGCACAGACTTCGTTAAAAAGAAAAACCATGGTGACTACCAAAAATCTCCAGCGGCTGCCTATCAACCTATGCATCAAGCAAAAACTCCTCACTCTCAGCTTCAAGGCTCTCCATCACCTCACCCCTTCCTACCTCACCTCCCTTCTCTCCTACAGCCCAGCCCGCACCCTCCACTCCTCTGCCACTAACCTCCTCACTGTACCTCGTTCTCGCCTGGCCCACCGTCGACCCCCAGCCCACGTCCTCCCCCTGGCCTGGAATGCCCTCCCTCCACACATCTGCCAAGCTAGCTCTCTTCCTCCCTTCAAAGCCCTACTGAAAGCTCACCTCTTCCAAGAGGCCTTCCCAGACTGAGCGCCCTTTTTCCTCTCCTCCTCCCCACCCCACCCCCACCCTACCTCCTTCCCCTCCCCACAGCACCTGTATATATGTTTGTACAGATTTTTTACTCTATTTACTTTACTTGTACATATTTACTATTCTATTTATTTTGTTAATGATGTGCATTTAGTTTTGATTGTATTTATTCTGACGACTTGACAACTGTCCACATGTTTTGTTTTGTTGTCTGTCTCCCACTTCTAGACTGGGAGCCCGTTGTTGGGTAGGGACCATCTCTATATGTTGTCAACTTTTACTTCCCAAGCACTTAGTACAGTGCTCTGCACACAGTAAGCGCTCAATAAATACGAATGAATGAATGAATGAATGAATGAATGGATGGATGGATGGGGGAGGCAGGTGGAGAATGTCTTGGACCAGCTCATGGCGGGTTGGAAACATAAGTACAGCAAAAAAGATGTGAGCCTAAGAAACCACAATGGAAACAAGGAGAAGAAAGTAAAAACAAATCCAAAGATCATACTGACATCAAAAACAATGTGCCTTTTGGAACAATAAAGCGAGGGAGTCACAGAAGACCTGCTGAAGCAGTGAGGACCCACAGAAGGGTGAGGAGAATGTCCCAGACACGATCTTCGCCCCGAACAGCCTCCCATTGAACCAGGAGGTGGTCGCCATCTGCAAGCGGGTTCCTCCACTCGTGACGACCCGGTAGCCGGCAGGGGCTGGCAGAGGGCGACACAGTGGTCATAGGACATTGCAAGAACTGTGTGAGTCTTTTAGACTGTGAGCCCACTGTTGGGTAGGGACTGTCTCTATATGTTGTCAATTTGTACTTCCCACGCGCTTAGTACAGTGCTCTGCACATAGTAAGCGCTCAATAAATACGATTGATGATGATGATGATGATGAGTCTGCCCAGGGAGGAATTGGAGCAGTTCCTACTCAGGGAACAGACAATGTTATTTGGGGACTGTGATGGAGATGTACCAGAGATCGAGGAAGGACAGGTTGTTTAGGAGAAAGCACGTAGCAGTGTGGAGGCACCAGCCAAGGCTGGTGATGGTAACGATGAGAAGAGTCTCCATCTCTCTACCCTTTAGACTGTGGATTCCCGTGCAGAACAGGGACTCTGTCTGACCTGAATATCTTGTATCTACTCCAGCACTTAGTACAGTGCTTGATGCAAAGTAAGCACTTAACAAATGTCACCATTATTATTACGGGACACAAGAGAAACCCAGATGCCACATATCCTATTTACTCACATAACTGCTGGAATTTTTGCTGCATTAAAACAAGGGTGGGGCAGTTGTGTGGCTTATAGAAAAATGAAGTCTAGCAGTAAGGCAAGGAGGAGGAGGAGGAGGTGTGGAGTGCCCAAGAACCATTTTAGAACCATTAGATCATTGGAGAGCCTTCTGCATCTCTTTACTAAGGACTGTGGCCTGGACCAATATGCCCCTCTCGTCTGTAAGGTCCTCCGTCTAGACTGTAATAATAATAATAATAATAATGGCATTTATTAAGCAGTTACTATGTGCAAAGCACTGTTCTAAGCGCTGGGGAGGTTACAAGGTGATCAGGTTGTCCCACGGGGGGCTCACAGTCTTCATCTCCATTTTACAGATGAGGTAACTGAGGCACAGAGAAGTTAAGTGACTTGCCCAAAGTCACACAGCTGACAATTGGCAGAGCTGGAGTTTGAACCCATGACCTCTGACTCAAAGGCCCGTGCTCTTTCCACTGAGCCACACTGCTTCTCTATAAGACCTGCTTCTCTATAAGATCTGCTTCTCTGTAAGAGCCTCTCTCCAGACTGTAAGCTCCTTGTGGGCAGGGAATGTGTCTACCATCTCTATTATATTGTACTCTCCCAAGAGCTTAGTTTAGTGCTCTATGCACTGTAAATAATATGATTGATTAATTGACTGATTGCTCCTTCTAATGACTGCTGTGCAACCTTGGACAAATCACCTAACCTCTCTGAGCATCTGTTACCTCACATGTCAAATGGAGATTAAAGACTTGTTCTTGCTCCCTCTTAGACTGTGAGCCCTGTGGGAAACAGGAGCTATGCCTGATTTTGTATTTTATCCAAACCAATATTTAGTACAATGCTTGGCATATAGTAAATACTTAACAAATACCGCTTTTATTATTACCACTAATAAATAATAGAAATGAGAACTTGCCTATGTAAACGTCTTGAATCCTATAGTTTCAATAGCTTTCACTGTCACTTATTCCTGGGTTCTACATGTTGTCTTCCCCAACTTTGACTGTGAGCTTGCTTCCACCACATTGCTTAGCACAGGTCCAAGCCATATTCAGCATTTAATAAATACTATCATCAATCAATCAATCAATTATAATTCCAATGTCAAATAATTTTTTGACTTGATCCACATGGGACTGGCCTCACAGCAAATCCTGTGGGCCTGAAGCCCACAGAGCGAGAGAGAGAGAGAGAAATAGAGAGAGATAAGAGGGGTCCATTCTTCTCACCTGAATGACTGGCTCCAGTTTGCAGACCATCTGTCCCCTGGAAAACCAGGTTCAAGGCAAGTTGTTCCTTAGGGAACAACTAGTGCATGGGCAAATGAGTGAAATCCTGAGCATGAATCCACTCTGACAACCCCAGTGAGACATCTCTGAAAATACCCAGACTCCCCTACCTGATAGCCTGAATTCTGGGATAAGTTCGTTCCAGAACATTTTCCACACCCTTCAGTGACACTGATTGACCTGCCAGCGATGCACATAGTGACAAAGGGCAAAACTAGAGGCACAGCCTGTGTTCCCTGAAAACAACTAAAGCAAAAAAAATAGCTGCTGATCCTCATATGCACTCCGTCTAAAATAGAAAAGGAGTTGACTACCAAATTTGGTTTTTGGAGGCATTGTTCAACTGGCTAGCCCCTTGTTGGGAGGGGTAGCTAATATTGGCACTAATATTAGCTAGTTTGAAGAAGCTCCTCTTAGGCAGGGAATGTGCCTATCAACTCTAATAATAATAATAACAATCATGGCATTTATTAAGCGCTTACTATGTGCAAAGCACTGGGGAGGTTACAAGGTGATTAGTTTGTCCCACGGGGGGCTCACAGTCTTAATCCCCATTTTACAGATGAGGTAACTGAGGCCCAGAGAAGTTAAGTGACTTGGCCAAAGTCACCCAGCTTACAATTGGTGGAGCCGAGATTTGAACCCATGACCTCTGACTCCAAAGCCCGAGCTCTTTCCACTGAGCCACGCTTCTTCTCCTGAAGCAGCTGTACTGAAGCTGAAGCACTTGAACCCTACTGTATTGTGCACTCCCAAGCGCTTAGTTCAGTGCTTTTAGACTGTGAGCCCAATGTTGGGTAGGGACTGTCTCTATATGTTGCCAATCTGTACTCCCCAAGTGCTTAGTACAGTGCTCTGCACATAGTAAGTGCTTTATTGATATCATTGATATCATTGATATCAATATGATTGATTGATTGATTGCTCTGCACACAGTAAGCACTCAACAAATACCATTGATTAATTGACTGACCGACAAGAAACCAATGATGGTGAAGTTCATTCATTCATTCATTCAATCGTATTTATTGAGCACTTACTGTGTGCAGAGCACTGTACTAAGCGCTTGGGAAGTACAAGTTGGCAACATATAGAGACGGTCCCTACCCAACAGTGGGCTCACAGTCACCTATGAATGAGTGTGTGACTGAAAAGGACAATGGGTAGCCGCAGTCTCAGCCACACTAGGCACACTAAAAGTTGTCCCTGGTTGTGCCAAGCACTGTACTAAACACTGATTAAGGTATAATATTAGTATATCAAGTGCAGTCCATCTTCCTCATGGAATTCCCAATTGAAAGGGGAGGGAGAACATATATCATTTTTATGGATGAGGAAGCTGAGGTACAGATAAATTAAGTGGCTTGCCTCAGGTCACTCAGCAGCTGAGTGGAAGAGTCAGGAATAAAGTTACACACACACACACACACACACACACATCATCATCATCATCATCATCATTAGTTCTTTCTTCTCAGAAAGTACAATCAATATTGTTCTCTGACTAGTCCAAAAGACATTCCCTACATTCTAGTGGGTCCAGGTGGAAACAGATTTTGAGCATCTCTACAACCACCTGCAAAATGAATGAAAGCCCACTCACTCACCAGTGAAGTGACCCGGTGGCTACTGGTTTGCCTTTGTCTCAGAGCAACAAGGAGCCTGAAATTTTCCTCTAGCCCAAACATCCGTCCGGTATAGGTGAGCATCCTAGTTTGATGGAGGGTGAACTGGGCCATCCCGCTAACATTCCCTTCTTAGTGCCACTGACCACACCCTGCCCTTCAAAATCTGTCCTATACAGTGATTAAACTAAATTAAGGATAGCAGAAATAGTAGTGTAGTAGGGGAAATAGAGTGATAGGGAAAATAGCCCCCCTCACACTCCCATTTCTGATCCCAAACACTTATTCACCAGCCATTTCTGGACTTGTTCAATTCTTCCTCTCTCTCTTCCACCTTCTACTTTAATCTTCATCCGCTCCTGCTCCTGCTTCCCCACCTCCACCCTCCCATGCCATCTCTCCCTCAGCTCCAGTCAAGCTTCCAAAAAATAAACATATTAACAAAATAAAATAAATAGAATAGATATGTACAAGTAAAATAAATAAATAAATAGAGTTATAAATACGTACAAACATATATACATATATACAGGTGCTGTGGTGAAGGGAAGGAAGTAAGGCAGGGGGGATGGAGAGGGGGAGGAGGGGGAGAGGAAGGATGGGACTCAGTCTGGGAAGGCCTCCTGGAGGAGGTGAGCTCTCAGTAGACCCATCTCCGAACAGGACATAATATGGATCCTCAGCCCAACATCTGGCTCATCTCCTGGGGGGAATCCCATGTGAAATAGCAGGGATCTTCTCCAGAAAGGTTCAGTCTCACTGAGAGCCTGTCGTTCTCCAAACGGGAGCAAAGAGGAATCAGGATTCTCCTGCATATGCCACTGATTTCTGCCAGCTGAAGGGTTAAAATGAGCTTTCCAGGCCAGTGAAGCCTTGTCAGTGAATTCAAAATGCATGAGGGCTAGAGATGCCTGATGGGTTCATATAGGATGCTGAGAACAAACTTGCGAGGCTGAGAATTAATTGCAGAAGGTAGGTTTTCAGAAGGCAGGAATGACTGGTCAGTTGAGGTTAGAAAGGAAGACATCTTTTAGGAGTACGTGAAAGAGATCCTTCTAAACATGAACAACAGTGGATGAAACCAATAGGTTACTGACAAAAATCAAGATGGACAGATCATCGTATTCTGTATGGTTACACTGGAACTTCTCCCTGTGAGATTAACCAGTGTGATGGGGTCATATGGTCCCCATGGGGCAGTCACATGGCATGGGGCCACTACCCTGTCCATGGGACCCGAGCCTGAATGGCGCCAGCCTCAGGGGACCCAGGCCAAAACAGGACATATTGAGGGTCCTCAGCCCAACAACTGGCTCGTCCCCTGGGGGGGTGCCCTGCATGGAAGAGCAGGGAGGTTTTCCAGAAAGGCCCAGCCTCACTGAGAGCCCATTGTGCTCCAAATGGGAAGGAAGAGGAGTCAGGACAGACCCTTCCATGGCACATATCCGTGACAACAGAGACCAGCGCCCTCTTGTCCCAATCTGAATGGTGAGTCTGGCCCGGTGAGTACCAGGGATTAGAAGGGCCTCATAGGGGGACCAGCAGTGACAGAGAATTAGAGAAAGCTCCCCATCTCCTCTCACCTTGTAAAACAGATCGTCCCCACTGGCATCTCCAGTGCTTTCCATCCATCAGATCTCCTGAGTGGCTGGTGGGGATGGAAGTGGTTGGATCTGTGAGAAACATTCTGATAATGTAATAATAATAATAATAATAATAATAATAATAATGATAATAGCATTTATTAAGCGCTTACTATGTGCAAAGCACTGTTCTAAGTGCTGGGGTAGATACAAGGTAATCATGTTGTCCCACGTGGGGCTCACAGACTTAATCCCCATTTTACAGATGAGGTAACTGAGACACAGAGAAGTTAAGTGACTTGCCCAAAGTCACACAGCTGACAAGTGGTGGAGCTGGGATTTGAACCCATAACCTCTGACTCCAAAGCCCGGGCTCTTTCCACTGAGCCATGCTGCTGCTTCTCTCTCTCTCTCTCTCTCTCTCTCTCTCTCTCTCTCTCTCTCTCTCTCTCTCTCTCTCTCTCTCTCTCTCTCTCTCTCTCTCTCTCTCTCTCTCTCTCTCTCTCTCTCCCTCTCTCTCTCTCCCACTGCCAAAGCCTGTTATAGCTACCACTCATTGCAGTTATTAAGTGCCTTATGTGTCCTAAATGCTGGGAAGAGAAGAATGAAATGATTATTTCTGCTAACAACATTGTGTTCTCCAAATATTACAGTGTTCTGTATAGAGCAAACACACGAACAGTACTATGGGGTAATTGATTCACTAATTGGATAAATTGGATACAATCCCTGCACCTCATGGGGGCTTGCAATCTAAAAATAAATGGGAGAGGGGAAGACAACAGACACTCATAAGTCTTTCCTTAATCCCACCCAGATAGGGTGGCCTCCCTTGGTGGTGATTAGGGGAGAGGACTCTATGGGTTTAGTGCTGCTTTCTCTGTTCAGTCCCCCCATGGATGGGGCATCCTGGACTATTCTCTATATTGGCTCTGCCTGTGCTAGGCTTTCCTGCCTCTGGTGTCTGAACCAGGGACAAGGATTTGAGGGAAGAGCATTTCGCCTCCAGATGGATGCTTTCTTCAGTACCTATTTTGTCCAGAGAAGAGAGAGAGTGGGGAGTGTGAGCCATAGCTCCTTGGAAATAGTTCTGAGAACTTGAAGAAACTGCTCTAGGGGAGAAAGTAGTAGAAAGAAAATGTTTTGAAGACTTACTACCTCCCATCCCTGGCCCCACCCCGCAGACAGATGTGCCCTGGACAGGCTGGGTGGGCAGTGAAACAGAGGAGGAAGAAGAGGAGGAGGAGGAAGGGCAGAGGGTGAACTACTCCCTACCCTGGCAGTTTTCCTCCTTGCACTGCCCCTCCTGACACAGAGCCGGGGACGTGGGCTTTTGTCTGGTTTCCACCTGATCTGCCCCCTTAACCAGTATGAATGAGGCATCAGGCACATGCGAAATATTCGATCAATCAATCGATCTTATTAATTGAGTGCTTACTCTGGGCAGAGCACTATCCTAAGCATTTGGGAGAGTACAATACAACAGAATTAGCAGACATGTCTCCTGCCCATATTGAGTTTACCGTGTAGGGGAGACATTATAATGATAACAATGAAAGCATTTATTAAGCACTTACTATGTGCAAAGCACTGTTCTAAGCACTGGGGAGGTTACAAGGTGATCAGGTTGTCCCACGGGGGGCTCACAGTCTTAATCCCCATTTTCCAGATGAGGTAACTGAGGCCCAGAGAAGTGGTTAGCGGCAGAGGAGTGGAGCGTGCGGGCTGGGCTGTAGAAGGAGAGAAGGGAGGTGAGGTAGAAGGGGGCGAGGTGATCGAGAGCCTTGAAGCTGAGAGTGAGGAGGTTTTGCTTGATTCGTAAGTTATCCGGCAGTCACTGGAGATTTTTGAGGAGGGGAGTGACGTGCCCAGAGCATTTCCATACAAAGATAATCCGGGCAGCAGAGTGAAGTATAGACTGAAGAGGGGAGAGGCAGGGGGGTGGGATATCAGGAAGGTCGCTGATGCAGCATTCCAGTCGCTATAGGATGAGGGATTGAACAAGTAAGGTAGCGGTTTGGATGAAGAGGAAAGGGCGGATCTTGGCGATACTGTGGACGTGAGACCGGCAGGTTCTGGTGACAGATTGAATGTGCGGTGTGAGTGAGAGAGAGGAGTTATGGATGGCACCAAGGTTGCGGGCTTGTGAGACAGGAAGGATGGTAGTGCCATCTGCAGTGATGGGAAAGTCAGGGAGAAGACAGGATTTGGGAGGGAAGATAAGGAGTTCAGTCTTGGACATACTGAGTTTTAGATGTCGGGCAAACATCCAGATGGAGATGTCCCGAAGGCAGGAGGAGAAACGAGCCTGGAGGGAAGGAGAGAGAGTGGGGGGGAGATGTAGATTTGGGTGTCATTCATTCATTCTTTCAATCGTATTTATTGAGCACTTACTGTGTGCAGGGCACTGTACTAAGCGCTTGGGAAGTACAATTCGGCAACATATAGAGACGGTCCCTACCCAACAACGGGCTCACAGTCTAGAAGGGGGAGACAGACAACAAAACAAAACATGTGGACAGATGTCAAGTCATCAGAATAAATAGAAGTAAAGCTAGATGCATATCATTGACAAAATACATAAAATAGTAAATATGTACAAGTAAAATAAATAAAGTAATAAATCTGTACAAAAATATACACAGGTGCTGTGGGGAGGGGAAGGAGGTAGGGCGGGGGGGAGGTGGAGAGGAAAAATGGGGCTCAGTCTGGGAAGGTCTCCTGGAGGAGGTGAACTCTCAGTTGGACTTTGAAGGGAGGAAGAGAGCAAGCTTGGCGGATGTGTGGAGGGAAGACATTCCAGGCCAAGGGGAGGACGTGGGCCGGGGGTCGACGGCGGGACAGATGACAACGAGGCACAGTGAGGAGGTTGGTGGCAGAGGAGTGGAGGGTGAGGGCTGGGCTGTAGAAGGATAGAAGGGAGGTGAGGTAGGAGGGGCCGAGGTGATGAAGAGCCTTGAAGCCGAGAGTAAGGAGTTTCTGCTTGATGCGTAGGTTGACTGGTAGCCACTGGAGTCTTTTAGACTGTGAGCCCACTTTTGGGCAGGGACTGTCTCTATATGTTGCCAATTTGTACTTCCCAAGCGCTTAGTACAGTGCTCTGCACACAGTAAGTGCTCAATAAATACGATTGATGATGATGGAGATTTTTGAGGGGAGTAACATGACCAGAGAGTTTCTGCACAAAGATAATCCGGACAGCAGCATGAAGTACAGACTGAAGTGGGTAGAGACAGGAGGATGGGAGATCTGAGATGCCAGTCGGGACAGGATGAGAGATTGAACCAGCAAGGTAGCGGTTTGGATGGGCAGATCTTGGCGAGGCTGCGGAGGTGAGACCGGCAGGTTTGGATGACGCATTGGATGTGATGGGTGAATGAGAGAGCAGAGTCTAGGATGGGAAGAATGTTAGTGCCATCTACAGTGATGGGAACGTCAGGGAGATGGCAGGGTTTGGGAGGGAAGATAAGGGGTTCATTCTTGGACATATTGAGGTTTTGATGGCGGGCAGACATCCAGATGAAGATGTCCTGAAGGCAGAAGGAGACCCGAGCCTGAGGGGAGGGAGAGACAGCAGGGGCAGAGATGTAGATTTGGGTTTCATCAGCGTAGAGATGATAAATGAAGCCGTGGGAGCGAATGAGTTCACCAAGGGAGTGAGTGTAGAGAGAGAACCGAAGGGGACCAAGAACTGACCCTTGAGGAACCCCTACAGTAAGGGGATGAGAGAGGGAGGAGGAGCCCGCAAAGGAGACTGAGAATGAAAGGCTGGAGAGATAAGAGGAGAACCAGGAGAGGACGGAGTCTGTGAAGCCAAGGTTGGATAGTGTGTTGAGGAGAAGGGGGTAGTCCACATTGTCAAAGGCAGCTGAGAGGTCGAGGATGATTAGGATAGAGTATGAGCCGTTGAATTTGGCCAGCAGAAGGTCATTGGTGACCTTTGAGAGGGCGGCTTCAGTGGAATGTAGGGGACGGGAGCCAGATTGCAGGGGGTCGAGGAGGGAGTTGGCATTGAGGAATTCGAGGCAGCGGGTGTAGATGACTCGTTCAAGGAGTTTGGGAAGGAATGGTAGGAGGGAGATAGGGCGATAACTAGAAGGGGAGGTGGGGTGAAGAGAGGGTTTTTTAGGATGGGGAAATGTGGGCATGTTTGAAGGCAGAGGGGAAGGAACCAGTGGAGAGTGAGCTGTTGAAGATGGAAATTAAGGAGGGGAGGAGGGAAGGTGCGAGAGATTTCATAAGATGAGAGGGAATGGGGTCAGAAGCATAGGTTGCTGGAGTAGCACTTGAGAGGATGGAGGATATCTCATCTGAGGATACTGCTGGGAAGGATGGGAGAGTAGCGGAGAGTGTTGACAGCGGGTAGCGGGGTTGGAGAAGGGGAAGGAGTGACTTTGGGGAGCTCAGACCTGATGGAGTTAATTTTACTAATGAAGTAGGAGGCCAGATCTTTGTGGGTGAGAGATGGAGGAGGGGGAGGAGCAGAGGGCCTGAGAAGGGAGTTAAATGTATGTAAGAGCTGACAGGGATGATGGGCATGGGTGTCAATAAGGGAGGAGAAATAGTCTTGTCCGGCAGAGGAGAAGGCAGTGTTAAGGCAGGAAAGGATAAACTTGAAGTGAACAAGTTATCAGCATAGAGATGATAGTTGAAGCCGAAGGAGAGACTTGAGTTCACCAAGGGAATGAGTGTAGATAGAGAACAGAAGGGGACCACGTACTGACCCCTGAGGAACCCCTACAGTAAGGAGATGGAAGGGGGAGGAGGAGCCCGCAAAAGGGATTGAGAATGAACTGCCGGATTAATGAGGAGAACGAGGAGAAGAAGGAGTGTGTGAAGCCAAGATTGGATAGCGTGTTAAGGAGAAGGGGGCAGCCCACAGTGTCGGCAGCTGAGAGGTCGAGGAGGATTGGGATAGAGTTGGAGCCATTGGATTTGGCAAGAAGGAGGCATCAGTGAATAACTTGAAGGCAGTAATAATGTAGTAGTAATGATGATAATAATGATAATAATAATAATGGTAATGAAAATCACTGTGCTGTTTTTTTAATAGGCACAAGATAATCTGGTTGGATACAGTCTCTGTACCAGATGGGGTTCACAGCTTAAAGAAGAGAACAGACATTTAATTCACATTTAGCAGGAGAGGAATTTGAGGCCCAGAAAAGTTAAGCAACTTTCCCAAGGTCTCAGAGCAAAGAATTGGTAGAGCCAGAATTAGAACGCTTTTAATCCCCACTCCCTGCCCATGGCTCTTCTTGCCTGTCTCCATGCATTTATCTCCTTTCCCCTTGATCTTTTATCCTCTCTGTATTTTCCCTTAATTCCTCTCCCTTGGTTTCCCCTCTCCTCTTTTCTGCGTCCCCTTTCTAATCTATCTCTTTATTTCTTCTCTCTTTCGCTCCATCACCCTTCTCTCTATGTCCTCATATCCCTTTTCTCTTTATTCCCCTCTTATTTATTTCTCCTCCTGTCCCTTCTTTTTTTCTCCTCCTGCCTCTTCTCTCTTACCACCCCCAGGTCTGTCTCCCTTTATCCCCAGTCTTTTTTTCCTCTTTCCCTTTTCCATTTCCACTCTCCTTTTCCTTTTTCTTCTCTCTTCTCTCGACTCCTTCTCTACACAGCTCCCCTTCACTCTTTCTGGCTACACCCTCTGGCCACCTATTGGGAAAGGCAGGAAGACAACACAGCTTTTCTTGTTCCACAGAAGCCCATCCTGCTGTGAGCCCACGCTGAAGTCAAGCAGAATGTAGACCATGTCTCCTTTCTGCTCACGACAGAGCTGACCTCAGGAATTGAGCAGGCTCAGTGAGCTCTCTATCTTTCTGATGTCCAAGGGTCACTATTCGTCACCCGGGCCCCTGCCCTCCACCATGAGAACCGAGAGGTGGATTGGAGAAGAGACCAGTCTCAACTCACACACATAGCGGTCCATTTGGGTCTCACAGAATCCAACATCCAGAGAGGAGAGACTAAGAGGCATAGGGGCCTCTTAGCCCCCCAGGCCTTTTCCCACATTTCCTATGAATTTTCCTAAGGATCCCACTGGAATCCTACCTCATCATGCCTGATTCCAATCTGGAGAGTTGCAGGCCATCCTTGTTGAGTTGGGGGTGCGATTCCTGCATTCTCGGAGAGAAAACTGAATTGGGATCAAGTAAGATCTGGGAACCTTCTGAGTGGTTTGTGTAAGCTGCCCAAAAGGAAATATGTTTGTCTGGGGCCCATGAGATAGATGCCCTGAAATTAACTGGGCATTCAAATGATTTAATTATCATTTCTTCTCTCTTCGTCTCTCTGTCATTCTCCATTTCTGATCAGATTGAACATAGTCTCTGTCCCCTTTTGAGGCACAGAGTCTAAGAGGGAGGGAGATCCGAAAGCTTATTCCCATTTAACAGGAGAGGAAACTAAGACACAGAGAGATGCCGTGACCTGTCCAAGGTCCAACAACAGATAACTAGCAGAACCTTTGTCTCCTGACTCCTAGTCCCATCATCAGTCCATGTGGGAAATTCCACCAACACCCTGGATGAAGCAATCCTGGTTCTGGTCGGGTGTCCACCATTCTCCCGGTGGCCAATGTTTACCAATCAGCACCTGCAGTTCCCCCGGGTCTCCAGGCTAGGGGAATAAGCTAGGGATGAGGCAGTCTAGCCCCAGACAGGTCAGCAATGGTGGAACTGGGGGTTCTGGTGAAGGTGGTGAAGAACCTGGTAGTACACCACTGCTATCAGTGAACAACCTGAAGGAGGTAATAATGGAATTATTATTATTATTACTATTGCTGTTATTGTTTTTAGGTCCTTACTCTAAGCCAAACATTTCTAAGCTTTTGGATAGATAAAAGATCATCAGGTAGAACACAATATCTGTACCATATGGGGTTCATCATCTAAATAAGAATGAGGACAGGCATTCAATTCAAATTTTATAGAGAGGAACCTGAGACCTGAGAGGAAACTGAGACCAGCTTGCCCAGGGTCCTTCAGGAAACAAGTGATAGAACTGGGATTAGAACCCTGGTAAATTGCCACTGCCTGCACCCTGCTCAACTTGCACATCTTTCACACTTTTGTGTCTCTTCCCCTTTGATTTTCATCTCCTCTGCATATCCCCTACCTCTTCTGACTTAGCCTACCCTCTCTTGTTTCCTGCTCTTCACCTTCTATCTCTCTGTACTTCCTGTCTTTCTTATCATGTCCCTTCTCTTTCTGCCCCATTCCCGTCTATCTTTCTGCCCCGGTCCCTTCTCTGTTTCTCCCATCAGTTCTTTTGTCACCTGTCCCTTCTTTCTTTTTCTTCCTGTCTCTTTTCTCTTACCCCTCCAGTCCCTCGACTCTTTCTCCCCCAACTCCAACAACCCTTTCTCTTCCAGTCCCATCTCCCTTTTTCCCTTGGTTTCTTATTCTCTCCCAGTCCCATCTCCCTTTTTCCCTTGGTTTCTTATCCCTTTCTCCCCCTATTCTTGCTCCCTTTTTCTCTTTACCCTTTCCTCTCTTCTTTTCCTTTTTCTCCTCTCTTCTTCCCACCCATCCTCTACAAAATCCCTTTCACTCTTTCTGGCTCCACCCCCTGGCCACCTACTGCCAATGATGTCCTATCTGGTCCTTCAACACATTTGACCCCCATCCCCACTGTTTCCAGCCTGTCTGGGACCAGACTGCCTCATCCCCAGCTTATTCCCCGGGGCCTGGGGACACGGGGGAGTTGCAGATACTTATGTATGAACATCAGCCACTGGACAAATGATGGAAGCAGCAGTCATGTCGTGGATAGAACACGGGGCTAAGAGTCAGAAGGTCATGGGTTCTAATCCTGGATCTGCCACGTGAAGTCACTTCACTTCTCTGTGCCTCAGTTACCTCATCTATAAAATGAGAATTGAGCCTGTGAGCCCTATGTGAATAAAGGATTGTGTCCAACCCGATTTGCTTGTATCCACCCCAGTGCTTAATACAGTGCCTGTATTAAGTAAGCATTTAACAAATACCGCAATTATTATTATTATTATTAACACCTGACCAGAAGCAGGACTGTTTCCTCCGGGGTGCTGATGGAGATTTTTCTCATGGAGCGATGATGGTGATGACACCCAAATCTACATCTCTGCCCCTGCTCTCTCCCCCTCCCTCCAGGCTCGTATCTCCTCCAGCCTTCAGGACATCTCCATCTGGATGTCTCCCCGCCATGTAAAACTCAACATGTCCAGGACTGAACTCCTTGTCTTCCCTTCCAAACCCTGCCCTCTCACTGACTTTCCCATCACTATGGACGACACTACCCATCTCACAAGCCCGCAACCTTGGTGTCATCCTCGACTCCGCTCTCTCATTCATCCCTCACATCCAAGCCATCACCAAAAGCTGCCGGTCTCAGCTCCGCAACATTGCCAAGATCCGCCCTTTCCTCTCCATCCAAACTGCTACCCTGCTCGTTCAAGCTCTCATCCTATCCCATCTGGACTACTGCATCAGCCTCCTCTCTGATATCCCATCCTCGTGTCTCTCCCCACTTCAATCCATACTTCACGCCGCTGCCCGGATTTTCTTTGTCCAGAAACGCTCTGGGCATGTTACTCCCCTCCTCAAAAATCTCCAGTGGCTACCAATCAATCTGTGCATCAGGCAGAAACTCCTCACCCTCGGCTTCAAGGCTCTCCATCACCTCGCCCCCTCCTACCTCAGCTCCCTTCTCTCCTTCTACAGCCCAGCCGGCCCCCTCCGCTCCTCTGCCACTAATCTCCTCACCGTGCCTCGTTCTCACCTGTCCCGCCGTCCACCCCCGGCCCACGTCATCCCCCTGGCCTGGAATGCCCTCCCTCCCAACATCCACCAAGCTAGCCCTCTTCCTCCCTTCAAGGCCCTACTGAGAGCTCATCTCCTCCAGGAGGCCTTCCCAGACTGAGCCCCCTCTTTCCTCTCCCCCTCCACCCCCTCTCCATTCCCCCGTCTTACCCCTTTCCCTTCCCCACAGCACCTGTATATATGTATATATGTTTGTACATATTTATTACTCTATTTATTTATTTATTTATTTTACTTGTACGTAGCTATTCTATTTATTTTATTTTGTTAATATGTTTGGTTTTGTTCTCTGTCTCCCCCTTCTAGACTGTGAGCCCACTGTTGGGTAGGGACTGCTTCTATATGTTGCCAACTTGTACGTCTCAAGCGCTTAGTACAGTGCTCTGCACACTGTGAGCGCTCAATACATATGATTGATTGATTGATTGACTAGGAGTTAGGAGACATAGGTTCTGCTACAAGGAGACAGGAGTGCTTTCTCTTTCCCCTATAACAGTAATAAAAATGACAATTAATAATTATGGTATCTGTTAATAGCTCACTAGGTGCCAGGCACTGTACTAAGCACAGGGCTAGACAAGAAAATCGGGTTGGGCACACTCCCTGTCCCAGCTGGGGCTCACAGACTCCATCCCTATTTTGCGGTTGGGGTAACTGAGGCCAGGAGAAGTGAAGTGACATGTCTAAGATAACACAACAGACTAGTAGTGGAGCCGGGTTAGTTCTCTTCCTGAGTCCCAGGCCCGTGCTCTGGTCTCTACACAATGCTGCTTCGCTAAATAGCTACTGACTTACAAATCAGTCAATTAGCAGTATTTATTGAGCACATACTGAGTGCAGATCACTGCACTGAGAGCTTGGGAGAGTACAGTACAACACAAATGGTAGGCATGTTCTCTGCCCACAGTGTGATTTCAGGCTAGAGGAGCAAAGAAAGTAAAGGAAGGGGGATCCCCGATCCTGAGAGGCCTGCCGTCACACCGCGGGACCACTGCTCCCGAAAGGATCCTTCTCCTCCGGACTCTGCCGCGAGAGCCGCGGATCTCCCTCCCTCCCACCCCGACTAGCCTGCTATCGGGCTCCCATTACTCCCGCCCGGACATCTGCATCCCCGCTCGAAGACACCGAGGCCCCTGGACTGCCCCCCGCCCCATTATCACTAGACTCACCCCTCGAAGAGACTCTACTTCGTCCAAGTAGCCAACTGGGATCGTAGGACATTGTTTCCCTGCTTCCACCCCCCGCCCCCGCCATAAGCGAACTTATTTGAGGAGCCCTCACTCCCTCCTTCCCGGACCGGACATGACTGAGTCCCCCGCCCCACTCCCAGGGAAAAAAGGCCCTTGTTCTCACCAAGTTACTTAAACAACAACCCTATTCACCCATGCTATTTGGCTCTGTACTCCTCTTCCCAGGCGTTTCCTCTCCCATGACCCCCATAACATTTCCGCCCTACTCCAGAACTGTCATCCACAGGACTCCATCCTCCACCACCTCAGAGACATTTCTGCCAAGAGCCCCTGGATTCTCCTTGCCATTAGCCTCTTTGATTTGATTTGACTGACCCTTGGACAATTCATCCTACTGCTGTGGGCAGCATCTGCCTATTCTATGGTTACTTCTGCATGCTAATTGTTAACTTCTCTCTATGATGTCATCATCTGCTTATTTCATTATTGCCATCGCTTGTTAATTAACTACTCTCTGTTATGTAATCATCTGCTTATTTGATCATTGTTTCTGCATATGATTGTTAACAGCTCGCTGTGCTCACCATGAACTACCAATTCCCCTGCTCCCATCTGCTCTTCCCAGTCCTCACCTTCCCCTTCCCCTCTCCCACCCAGCTCTTTCCCTCAATTTCTCCAGCCCCCACCACTTTCCCCCACCCCTCTCCAGAATCCCTCTGTACCAGCGCCAACCCTCAACCCCTCACTTCCAAACCCTTCCCTTCCCTCCCCTCCTCCCCGCCCCAGCCCCATCCCAGTTCTCCTTTCTCATCGCCACCCTTCTTCCCCCTCTCCCCGCCCAGGCCTCCGCCAACTCATTCCAATCCCAAACCTCCCCTCCCCTCACACCCTTCCCCCTCCCTCCCCTCCCTCCACAGCTGCTGCCAAGTGTGGCCTTTGAAACCCCTGCTCCATTATAGGTAAGCTCCCTTTCATCCTCCACTGGTTCCTTTTTCTCTGCCTTCAGACATGCCCATGTCTCCCCCATCCTAAAGAAAACCTTCTCTTGATCCCACTGCCCCTTTTAGTTATCGCTCCGACCCTTCCTTTCCAAACTCCTAGAACGAGTCATCTACACTCTCTGCCTTGAATTCCTCAAGTCCAACGCTCTCCTAGACCCCCTCCAATCCAGCTCCCATCCCCTACAGTCCACCGAAACTGCCCTCTCAAAGGTCAACAATGACCTCCTTCTTGACAAATGCAATGGCCCCTACTTTATCCTCGACCTGTCAGCTGCCTTCGACACGGTGGATCACCCTCTTCTCCTAAAAACGCTGTTCAAATTTGGCTTCAAAGACTCTGTCCTCTTCTGGTTCTCCTCTTACCTCTCCGGCCTTTCATTCTCAGTCTCATTTGCAGGCTCTTCCTCCCCCTTCCTCCCTTTACTCTAGGGGTTCCTCAAGGGTCAGTCTTTGGTCCCTTTCTATTCTCTATCTACACTCACTCCCTTGGTGAACTCATTTGCTCCCACGGCTTCAACTATCATCTCTAGGCTGATGACACCCAAATCTACATCTCTGCCCCTGTTCTCTCTCCCTCCCTCCAGGCTTGTATCTCCTCCTGCCTTCAGGACATCTCCATCTGGATGTCTGCCCGCCATCTAAAACTAAATATGTCCAAGACTGAACTCCTTATCTTCCCTCCCAAACTCTGTCCTCTCCCTGACTTTCCCGCCCATATAGACAGCACTACCATCCTTCCCATTTCACAAGCCTGCAACCTTGTTGTCACCCCCTACTCTGCTCTCTCGTTCACCCCATACACCCAATCCATCACCAAAACCTGCCAGTCTCACCTCCTCAACATCACCAAGATCTGCCCTTTTCTCTCCATCCAAAACACTACCTTGCTGGTTCAATCTCTCATCCTATCCCTACTGAATTACTGCATCAGCCTCCTCTCTGATCTTCCATCCTCCTGTCTCTCACCGCTACAGTCTATTCTTCACTCTGCTGCTTGGATTGTCTCTGTACAGAAATGCTCTGGGCGTGTCACTCCCCTCCTCAAAAATCTCCAACTGTTGCCTGTCAACTAGACTGTTAGCCTGTTGTTGGGTAGGGACCATCTCTGCTACCGACTTGTACTTCCCAAGTGCTTAGTACAGTGCTCTGCACACCGTAAGTGCTCAATAAACACGATTAAATGAATGATTGATTGAATGAACCTTTGAATCAAGCAAAAATACCGCACTCTCCGCTTCAAGGGTGTCCATCGCCTCGCCCCCTCCTACCTCACTTCCCTTCTTTCCTTCTACAGTGCAGCCCGCATCCTCCACTCTTCTGCCACTAACCTCCTCAACGTGCCTCCTTCTCGCCTGTCCCGCCATCGACCCTCGGCCCACGTCCTTCCCCTGGCCTGGAATACCCTCCCTCCACACATCTGCCAAACTAGCTCTCTTCCTCCCTTCAAAGCCCTACTGAGAGCTTACCTCCTCCAGGAGGCCTTCCCAGCCTGAGCCCTCTTTTTCCTCTCCTCCTCCCCATCCACCCCTCTGCCCTAACTCCTTCCCCTCGCCACAGCACTTGTATATATTTGTACAGATTTATTACTCTATTTTACTTGTACATTTTCACTATTCTATTTATTTTGTTAATGATGTGCATATAGCTATAATTCTATTTATTCTGACGATTTCGACACCTGTCTACATGTTTTGTTTTGTTGACTGTTTCTCCCTTCTAGACGGTGAGCCCATTGTTGGGTTGGGACCGTCTCTATATGCTGCCAACTTGGACTTCCCAAGTGCTTAGTACAGTGGTCTGCACACAGTAAGCGCTCAATAAATGCGATTGAATGAATGAAAGGAAGGAAATTATAGTTTTGAAAACTCCTTCTGATTCCAGTAATTTATCTGGAATTTCTGAGTCCTCTAGACCATAAGCTCCTTTTGAACAGGGGAGGCAGAGTCACTGTCTTACATAGGGCTCACTGCCTCAATCCCAATTTTACAGTTGAGCTAACTGAGGCACAGAGAATTAAATGACTTGCCGAAGGCCACATGGCAGATAAGTGGTAAAGGCAGGAGTAGAACCCTGGTCCTTCTGATTCCCAGGCCCGTGCCCTATCCATTAAGCCATGCTTCTTCTTAATTGCCTTTTTGATCATAATCAGCATGACATTCTTTCAGCACTTACCGGTTGTCCAACCCTGTTCTATGCCTATGGTAGATGCAAGTTAATGGGGTCCGATACAGTCCCTGTCCTCCATGGGGCTCACATTCTAAGAGGGAGAACAACAGCTGAATCTCCATTTTCTAGATGAGGAAACTGAGGCACGGAGCGGTGGAGTGACTGCCCATGGTCACATAACAGACGTAGTGGAGCCGGGCTTAGAACCTCATCCTCTGAATCCCAGGCCCGTGAACTAACCACCAGGACACACTGCTCTCTATTTGGGCCTACAGTACCAGCTCCCAGTGACCGAGTTGAGAAAGTTCCTACTTGCTGAATTCATTGCTCTCCTCAATTTTCCTCAGCATGCCTCCTCTATGGACCCATGCTTTCAGTTCCCATCCCATTCTCACTGCTATCTTTTTGTCTGAGGGTTTTGCATTGAGTGATTTTTTTTAAATAGGCATCTGTTAAACGCTTACTATGTGTCAGACATTTAATCAAGTACTGGGTCAGACAGAAGCTAGTCATCTTGAACAGGATCCATACCCTTCATGGGGCTCACAATCTAAGAGGGAAGGAACAGCAGGTATTGAATGCCTATTTAACTGATGAGGTAACTGAGGCCTAGAGCAGTGAAGGAATTCTCCCAAGGTCACACTACAGACAAGGGGCAGAACGGGGATTAGATTAGAGATGGTTGTCGAGACCAGTCATACACCCCGATGGTAAATGCTCAATAAATAGCGCTGGTTGATAATCCTCTGATCCTAGGACAATATTGGCTTAAATCCTTCAAGGATGCAATTAATATGGAATACTGTATAAGCGCCCTGGGGATGACAATGCAGTAGATTAGGTAGACGTGACCTTTGACCACATTGCCAAGATCCGCCCTTTCCTCTCCATCCAAACTGCTACCCTGCTCATTCAAGCTCTCATCCTATCCCGTCTGGACTACTGCACCAGCCTTCTCTCTGATCTCCCATCCTCGTGTCTCTCTCCACTTCAATCCATACTTCATGCTGCTGCCCGGATTATCTTTGTCCAGAAACACTCTGGGCATATTACTCCCCTCCTCAAAAATCTCCAGTGGCTACCAATCAATCTGCGCATCAGGCAGAAACTCCTCACCCTGGGCTTCAAGGCTCTCCATCACCTCGCCCCCTCCTACCTCACCTCCCTTCTCTCCTTCTACTGCCCAGCCCGCAACCTCCCTCCTCCACCGCTAATCTCCTCACTGTACCTCGTTCTCGCCTGTCCCGCCGTCGACCCCCGGCCCACGTCATCCCCCGGGCCTGGAATGCCCTCCCTCTGCCCCTCCACCAAGCTAGCTCTCTTCCTCCCTTCAAGGCCCTGCTGAGAGCTCACCTCCTCCAGGAGGCCTTCCCAGACTGAGCCCCTTCCTTCCTCTCCCCCTCGTCCCCCTCTCCATCCCCCCATTTTACCTCCTTCCCTTCCCCACAGCACCTGTATATATGTATATATGGTTGTACATATTTATTACTCTATTTATTTATTTATTTATTTTACTTGTACATTTCTATCCTATTTATTTTATTTTGTTGGTATGTTTGGTTCTGTTCTCTGTCTCCCCCTTTTAGACTGTGAGCCCACTGTTGGGTAGGGACTGTCTCTATGTGTTGCCAATTTGTACTTCCCAAGCGCTTAGTACAGTGCTCTGCACATAGTAAGCGCTCAATAAATACGATTGATTGATTGATTGATTGATTGACCAAAATAGTCCAATACTACTGTATTATACTTTCCCAAGTACTTAGTTCATTCCGCTGGACATGGTCAGTACTCGTCAAATTCCACTGAATCTGGTCTGATCTGATCACCTTGAGGTGCAGCATGGCCTAGTCGAAAGAGCAGGAGCCTGAGACTCAGATGATCTGGGTTCTAATCCCTGCTCTTCCAGGTGCCTGCTGTGTGACTTTGGGCAAGTCACTTCACCTCTGTGTACCTCGGTTTCCTCATTTTCAAATGGGGATTCAATGCCGGTTTTCTCTCCTACCTGGACTGTGATACAGGACTTCACTGGACCTGATGAGCTTGCATCTTCCCCAGTGCTTAAAACACTGCTTGAGCCAAAGCAAGCACTTAAGACTGCCCTCTCTCTGCCTTGGTGCTAAATTCCTCTTTGACTAAAATCAACCAATCATATTTATTGAGAGTTTACTGTGTGTAGAACACTGTCCTCAGCACTCGGGAGAGTACAGTCCAACAGCAGCAAGCTATAGAATCGTTAGTGTAGGTTTCGGTTAACCGCTCCCTGATTTCCCCACCAAAATAAACGATAATAAATGATCTGATTTATTTTCTTACTTTTCTTAAGATCTGGGACCTGGGGTGTGGCCCTTCTCCCCTCCTCTTCTCCAAGTTCCTGGATGAAAGGGTCTGGTCCAGACAATCCTCGCCCGGGGAAGGCAGCCGGGTGGTGCAAGTCAGGTCTCAGGGACACATGACGTGATAATCAGGGCTACGACAAGCCTGGGCTCCTCACGGTCCCTGAAACGGTGGAATAGTCAGTCGGGAAGTGAGAACGGCAGTTATGCGGACTGGCTTCGGTGGCCAGTGTTGGGAAATGTGGGAGGCTGAGACCTGGGGGACCATGTATCTCCCGGCCCTGGCTCGCTTTATTTTATCCTGGGATCTGTTAAGGGTTAACCCTGCCTCAGGAACTGTTCTAAGGGCTGGGGTTCATACAAGATTATCAGTGGGACCCCGTCCCTATCCCACCGAGGGCTCACAGTCTTAACCCCCATTTTTCAGACGAGGCAACTGAAACCCAAAGAACTGAAGTGTCTTGCCCGAGGTCACATGACAGAGATGGGATTCGAACCCAGTCCATGTGGCTCCCGGGCCTGTGCTCTGTCTACTAGACCACATAGATTCTGATTAGGTCACACTGCTTCTCATGGTGTGGGAGCCCACGCGGGGGGAGTGAGGAGGCAGCTAGGACCCCAGCACAGGCCCCAGGGTTCTGAATCCACTGCCTGCATCTATTGAACTCTGCCTCTGGTCCTCTGGGCTCCCGGCCGGGAGTTTTGGGAAAGGAAGGACCGGGGCAGGAAGCTCCTCTCCCCAACGCTTAGTACAATGATCTGCACACAGAAAATGGTCAAACATTACGACTGAGTGATTAATTGGTTGATTAAGGCAGGACCTGTGGGAAGTGGGAAGTCTGGGAAAGAATCAGAGAGGAGTTGACTGCAGCTGCAGTGGTGGGCAGAGGGGTGCAAAGAAGAGAGACGTACAGAGATTATGTACATAGCCATCATTTATTGCAAGTAATATCTGCCTCCCCATCTATACTAGAATTTCATTAAGGACAGGGAATATGTCAGTTATACCGTTATTGAGTAATGATAATAATGATGATAATCATAGAATTTGTTAAGCACTTACTATGTGGCAGGATAGTCTCCCAGGCACTTGCAGAGTGCTCTGCACACTATGAGTGCTCGATCAATGAGATAAGAGTGATTGGTTGGACAAGGGAGGGGAGAAGAGTGCAGAGCTGGGAAGGATGGGATTCTTAGGCCCAGAGTGCGACTGGTTCAGGGTTGCTGTATCTCATCCCACTCAGGTAGGGCTGTCTAGGAAACTCAGGGTGGACCCCGGTTCCCTCAGAATGTGGGAGGCGCTGCACTCGACCGCCTCCTGTGGAGGAAATTTGCACACCACTTCTCGGAGCTCAGGTCCTTGGGACCGACCATGACCAGAGGTCGAAGGCCGAAGGGAAAGAAAGAACATGGGGGATTTGGGAGCCGAAGTAGGAAGTCACCTCATATGAAATGGAGCCTTCTAGTCAACACCCGTGGAGTCGCACGTTGGTGGGGAGGGGCTGCATTCGAACCCTCTCCTTTGAGGGCCCACGCCCCTGAACCTCGGCCCGAGGATCTAGGCCAATGGTACCCCGTTCCAGGATTCCCCTGCCACCCAGAAGCCGCCTTCTGGTGTTCCTGTCTGGCCTCAGCAGGATCACATAGTCCTTGGGCCCGAAGATGCAGTCAAGGAGCCCGGCGCCGGAGGCCAGTATGGAGAAGACTTCCACGGCCACCATGGCCTTGCCCTTAGTGCTCAGGTAGGTGGGCAGGAAAGAGACCCAGATGCTGCAGAACAGCAGCATGCTAAACGTGATGAACTTGGCCTCGTTGAAGCTGTCCCTTCCTCACCTTCCTTCTCTCCTTTCCATGCCCACTCTGATCCTCGGAGACTTCAACATCTAAATGGATATACCTGGTGACTCCCCTGCCGCCCGCCTTCTATCTCTCCTTGACGCTGCCAACCTCTTGCTCCACCCCACCTCGCCCACTCACCAACTTGGTCACACCCTCGACCTCATCATCTCCTACCACTGCACTGCGTCCACCCTCACCAACTCAGAAATCCCTCTCTCTGATCATAATCTTCTCACCTGCCTCCTCACTCACACTCCTTTCCCCTGTAAATCCATATTGCTCCCTCACAGAGATCTCCGCTCTCTTGACCCCATCCATCTTTCTGAGCGCCTCACTCCCCACCTCGCCTCCCTCTCCTCTACCCAATCTTGATGATCAGATTACTGTTCTCAACTCTACCCTTTCTACTCAGCTAGACTCACTCGCTTCCCTTTCCATCCGCCGCTCTCATACCACTAACCCATAGGCCTGCATCACTGCCACTGTCTGCCTACTTCGCTCTTATGCTCGAGCTGCTGAATGCTGCTGAAGAAAGTCTAAACACCATGCCAACCTCGTTCACTTCAATTTTATCCTTTCCTGCCTTAACTCAGCCCTCTCCTCTGCCAGACAAAACTATTTCTCCTCCCTTATTTACACCCATGCCCATCACCCCCGCCAGCTCTTCCATACATTCAACTCCCTTCTCAGGCCCCCGGTTCCTCCCCCTCCTCCTTCCCTCACCCCCAACGATCTGGCCTCCTACTTCATTAATAAAATTAAATCCATCAGGCCCGACCTCCCCAAAGTCACTCCCACCCTTCTCCAAACCCCTGGCTCTCAACACTCTCTGCTACTCTCCCATTATTCCCAGCAGTATCCTCAGAGGAGCTCTCCTCCCTCCTCTCAAGTGCTACTCCGACCACCTGTGCTTCTGACCCCATTCCCTCTCATCTCATGAAATCTCTCTCTCCGTCCCTCCTCCCCTCCTTAACTTCCATCTTCAACCTCTCACTCTCCACTGCTTCCTTCCCCTCTGCCTTCAAACATGCCCATGCCTTTCCCATCCTAAAAAATCCTCTCTTGACCTCACCTTACCCTCGAGTTATCGCTCCATCTCCCTCCTACCATTCCTTTCCAAACTGCTTGAAGGAGTCGTCTACACACACTGCCTCGAATTCCTCAGCACCAACTCTCTCCTCGACCCCCTCCAGTCTGGCTTCCGTCCCCTACAGTCCAGGGAAACTGCTCTCTCAAAGGTCACCAATGATCTCCTGCTTACCAAACCCAACGGCTCCTACTCTATCCTAATCCTCCTCGACCTCTCAGCTGCCTTCGACACTGTGGACCACCCCCTTCTCCTCAACACGCTATCCAACCTTGGCTTCACAGACTCTGTCCTCTCCTGGATCTCCTCTTATCTCTCCGGTCGTTCATTCTCAGTCCCTTTTGCAAGCTCCTCCTCCCCCTTCCATCCCCGTACTGTGGGGGTTCCTCAAGGTTCAGTTCTTGGTCCCCTTCTGTTCTCAATCAATCAATCATATTTATTGAGCGCTTACTATGTGCAGAGCACTGTACTAAGCGTTTGGGAAGTAAAAATTGGCAACATATAGAGACAGTCCCTACCCAACATTGGGATCACAGTCTAAAAGATCTACACTCACTCCCTTGGTGACCTCATTCGCTCCCACGGCTTCAACTATCATCTCTATGCTGATGGCACCCAAATCTACATCTCTGTCCCTGCTCTCTCCCCCTCCCTCCAAGCTCACATCTCCTTCTACCTTCAGCACATCTCTATCTGGATGTCTGCCCACAACCTAAAACTCAACATGTCCAAAACTGAACTCCTTGTCTTCCTTCCCAAACCCTGCCCTCTGCCTGACTTTCCCGTCACTGTTGACGGCACTACCATCCTTCCCGTCTCACAACCCCACAAACTTGTTGTCATCCTCGACTCTGCTCTCTCGTTCACCCCTCACATCCAAGCTGTCACCAAACCCTGCCGGTCTCAGCTCTGCAAAATTGCCAAGATCTGCCCTTTCCTCTCCATCCAAACCGCTACCCTGCTCGTTCAATCTCTCATCCTATCCTGTCTGGACTACTGTATAAGCCTCCTCTCCGATCTCCCATCCTCTTGTCTCTTCACGCCGCTGCCCGGATTGTCTTTGTCCAGAAATGCTCTGGGCATGTTACTCCCCTCCTCAAAAATCTCCAGTGGCTACCAATCAACCTGCGTATCAGGCAGAAACTCCTCACCCTCGGCTTCAAGGCTCTCCATCACCTCGCCCCCTCCTACCTCACCTCCCTTCTCTCCTTCTACAGCCCAGCCCGCACCCTCTGCTCCTCTGCCGCTAATCTCCTCACCGTGCCTCGTTCTCGCCTGTCCCACCGTCGACCCCCGGCCCACGTCATCCCCCTGGCCTGGAATGCCCTCCTTCCCTACCTCCGTCAAGCTAGCACTCTTCCTCCCTTCAAGGCCCTACTGAGAGTTCACCTCGTCCAGTAGGCCTTCCCAGAATGAGCCGCCTCCCTCCTCTTGGCCTCCTCCGCCCTCCACGCCCCTACCTCCTTCACTTCTCCACAGCACCTGCATATATGTATATATTTTTGTACGTATTTATTACTCTATTTATTTATTTATTTTACTTGTACATATCCATTCTATTCATTTTATTTTGTTAATATGTTTTGTTTTGTTCTCTGTCTCCCCCTCCTAGACTGTGATCCCACTGTTGGGTAGGGACCGTCTCTGCTGCCAACGTGTACTTCCCAAGCGCTTAGTAAAGTGCTCTGCACACAGTAAGTGCTCAATAAATACGATTGATTGATTGATTGATTGATTGTCCGGCAGCTTCCTGGCCAGGAAGGCCACAGTGAGGCTGACCAGGGCCAGGAGCCCCGTGTAGCCCGGGACGCAGTATAAGGCGATGGAAGAGCCCACGTTGCACTAAACGATGATGACCCCGGCCTCAGATGCCAAGTCCACATCAGGGAATGGGGGTAATGTCTCCAGCCAGACCATGCAGATGCCCACGTGGACCAGGGAGCAGATGAAAGCGATGGAGGAAGGCGCCGTGGGCCCCAGCCACATCCTCATTCTGCTCCCTGGCCCGGTGGCCCTGAAGGCCAGGACCATGGTGACCGTCTTGGCCAACACGGTGGAAACGGCCACTGAGAAGGTGACTCTGAAGACCGTCTGTCGCAGGAGGCAGGTGGCCTGGCTGGGACGGCTGACAAAGATCAAGGAGGATAGGAAGCAGAGCAGGGGGGCTGTGAGGAGGGTGTAACTGAGACTGTGGTTTTTAGCTTTCACTATGGGGCTGTCCCGGTGGCGGTGAAGACCCCTGAAACCAGGGTGGTGACGAAAGGAAAAAAGAGGGCTGAAGACACTATAACCATTCCCAAAGGCTCCTTGTAGGAAAGGAAGACCACAGCTTTCGGGACACATTGATCTTTTTGAGGATTTGGAAATTCATCTTGTGGGCATTTGATGCACTGAGCCACATCTGAAAGGAATAAATGGAATTTTACAGCTCCTTTGGTTCAAGGCATGAAATTCGGTCCCTGGGTGAGGGAAGGTGATGATACAGGCACAAAGGAATGCAGAGAAGAGCAATCCGAAGAATCATGTTGATGGACGAGCAGCTTCTAAAAGCCTGGAACGAGTCTAATGACTCCACTGTATAGTACTCTCCTAAGTTCTTGGGACAGGGCTCTGACCAGACTAAGCACACAAGAAACACCATTGATCGATTGGAAGGATGGATTTGGTTCACTTTGCCCAGTCATCCTCATTTTGGATTTGCCCCATGTGCTGACCTCCACCCCACAGCCCTACCATCTGTATCTCTAATTTATTTTAATGTCTGTCTCCCCCTCTCAAAGGTAAGCTCCTTGTGGGCAGGGTACGTGCCTGTCAACCGTTGTATCGTACTCTCTCAAACACTCAGTTCAGGGCTCTGCACAGAGTAAGCACTCCATTAGTACTGTTGATCAAGTGATTGTGGACATCTACCAACTCTGCTGGATTGTATCCTCCCAAGTGTTCAGTATAGTGATCTGCACACAGTAGGTGCTCAATTAATAGCATCGGTTGATTGATTGACAGGGTCATGAAGGAAACCTCCCAGATTGTGAAGACTGTGGACCTGGCAGAGTACAACCCAGAGAATGTGTCTGTTCATTGCTGAATTGTACTCTCCCAAACGCTTAGTATAGTGCTCTGCACACAGTAAGTGCTCAACAAATATGATGGAAGGAATGACTGAATGATTGAATGACAATAACGACAACTAGACAATAGGGTGAGGAGGAGGCTGGTGATTCCAAGTGTCCCATGCCCCCCACCTCCTGCCTGGTCTAGTGGATGGAGCCAGGGCCTAGGAGTCAGAAGGAGCTGGGTTCTACTCCTGGGCTCGCCACTTTTCTCTGGGTGAATTTGGGCAAGTCGTTTTACTTCTGTTTGCCTCATTTACCTCGTCTGTAAAACTGGCATTAGAACAGTGAGCCCCATTTGTAACGGGGACTGTGTCCAACCTGCTTATCTTTTGTCTACCTTAGCAGTTAGTACAGGGCCTGGCACATAGTAGACTCTTAACAGAAACTATTATAATAATAATAAACCTCCAAGCATCTGGGTGCTTCTGTCAGAGACTGTGACTCAGATCAGAATTATTGTGGCATTTGTTAGCATTAAGCACTTACTTATGTAACAATAAATGTACAAAGTGCTGGAGTAGATACCACATCATTAGGTCCAAAATGGGACTCACAGCCTTAGTAGGAGGGAGAACAACGATTGAATCCCCATTTTGCAGATGAAGGTACTGAGGCACAGAGAAGTGAAATAACTCATCCAAGGTCACACAGCAGACACGGCGGAGGCTGAATTTGAACCCTGGTTCTCTGACTCTCAGGCCCGGGGCTCAGGGGCTGCTGCATGTTTATAACAGTGTAGGGTAGAGGAAGAACTAAACTCCTGCGAATAGAGGCCCTGGGTTGAAGTCCCTGTTCTGATACTTTCTTGCTTTAAAATCTGGGGCAAGTCGCTTCTCTTCTCTGGGCCTCACTTTCCTCAACTCTAAATTGGGGATTTAATTCCTGTTCTCCTTCATACTTAGACTATGAGTACCATGTGAGGCAGAGACTGTGTCCAACATGTTTACCCCAGCACTTAGAACAGTGTTTTTTTCCTTCTTCTTCTGTCTGGTATTTGTTCAGTACTTACTATGTGCCAGGCACTGTACTAAACACTGGGGTAAACACAGATTAATAAAATGGGATAAGGTCCCTGTCCCACCTGGACCTCACATTCTTAATCCCCATTTTAGAGATGAGGGAACTGAGGCCCAGAGAGGCAAAGGAACCTTCCCGAGGTCACACAGCAAAAAAGTGGTGGAGCTGGGATTGGAACCCAAGTCCTCCTGACTCGCAGGCTCATGCTCTCTCCACTAAGTCACACTGCTTCTCTAGACACCTAGTAAACGTTTAACAAATATCACAATCATTATTTTTATTATCGTTATTATTTCATGCTCTCGAAAGTTCTCCTGTTATGTCCTGCCCGGCCTACCGCTGTCTGAGCAGGAAGCACGATTCGCGGTGGACACCTACCAGTCTGATTGCTTATCTCTCCCTCGGCACACGGCACACAGTTGTAGCAACAGGCAGCCTTCCTTTCCCGAGCTGTTTTCCTGAATCCCGGCTGGCAGCTTTCACTACATATGGAGCGGAGTGTCTGTGAGAGAAGGGCAAAAGGGAAATGGGCAGTGTTTCCCGGATTCATCCCCGCCCACAGACCCATGGTAGTCACATATACATCTGCCCTTCATTTATTTATATTAACGTCTGTGTGCCCCTCTCTGTGGTAAATTTGGCATGTCTATTATATTGCTATATTGTACTCTCCCAGACACTTGATACAGTGCTCTGTACACGGTAAGCTGTAAAAAGCTACAGCTGACTGACTGATCAATGGCTTTTATTGAGCACTTCCTGTGTGCAGGAGGCAGCATTAACAGCTTCGTTCATTTATTTGCACTTACTGAGCACTTACTGTGTGTAAAGCACTATACTATGCACTTGGGAGAGTACAACATAAAAATAAATAGACAAATACTTGCCCACAATGCCCTTAGAAGAGTACAATGCAGCAGAATCGGTGATCACATTCCCAGAAGACAAGTATTTGGCAGTCTAGAGGGGGAGATATAAAAACCATTTCTCATATGGAATGCAGAGTTATATACATATGTGCTTTGGGACGAATGTCAAATGTCCACAGGGCACAAATCCAAGTACATAGACAAAGCAGAAGGAAGAGTAAGCTGGGGAAGGAGGGCTTAATCAGCGAAGGCCTCTTGGAGGAAATGTGACCTTAAAAAGACTTTAAAGATGGGAAGAGTCGTGGTCTGGTCATATATAAGGGGCCAGAGGGCCAGGGGAAAGCAGCAGATAGGGGTAGGTGGCATGAACGATGAGATTGGGGCAGGGAGATTAAGCCGACGCTACAGAAACCAGGTATGAAGGCTGGGCTGCAGTAGGAGATCAGTGGGGTAAGGTAGGAGGGGATGAGCTGACTAAGTGATTTAAAGCCCGTGATAAGGAGTTCCCTCTTTTCAATTCATCCATTTCTACAGTCCTACCAGCTTCTGGTCCCAATAAAAACCTCATCTCTCGCCCAATAACTCCTCTTCAATCAACCTATCAATCAATGGTTTTTATTGAGCACTTACCTTTCGAAAAGGACAGTACTAAACACTTGGAAGAGTACAACAGAACAGAGTTGGAAGCCACGCTCCCTGCCCACAAGAAACCTCAAGGCCAGAGATGGAGACAGACACTAAAATAAATTACAGATAAGGACAGGGGTGCTGTGGGACTGAGGGTGGGGTGAACACCAACATGAATTGGCCTTGTTGAAGCTGTCCACTCGCTTCTGGCCAGGAAGGCCACCATGAGGCTGACAGGGGCCAGGAGCCCCATGTAGCCTAGGATGTAGCAGAAGGCACCGGCAGAGCCCTCGTTGCACTGGATGACGATGACCCTGGCCTCGGAAGCCACGTCCAAGTCGTCTAAGTGTAGATGGCCACTTGGACCAGGAGCAGATGCAGATGATGGAGGAAAGTGCCCTGGGTTCAGCCACATCCTCATTCTGCTCCCCGGTCTGGTGACCCTGAAGGCCAAGACCACGGTGACAATCTCCACAGCATAGTGGAAATGGCTACTGAGATGAAGACTCCAGAAGCCCCTTATTCTGGGATGCAGAATCCCACCCTCCTGCTCTCTCTCCTCCTCCTCCCCGTTCTACCTTCATTACCTCAGAAAGCAGCTTGTTCCACATTATCCTCTCCTCACTGATGGTGAAATCTTGGCCAGCTGGGGCCAGGGGCATAAACTCTCCCACTTTGACGTAGCCTTTGGTGCCATTCTCTAAAGTCTGATAGTTCAGGATGTCCAACATGGTGATCACCCAGTCGTGGTCATCTAAATGGATCTGCTCACCCGTGCTGGAGTGGAACTGAGTATTCTTCAGGGATGAGTGAAGCTGAAGGGAGAGGGGGACACTGGGGGTTGAAGTCACAAAAGAAGCAGGGTTCCCTAGTGGATACAGCTCGGGCCTGAGAGTCACAAGGACTGATCTCTCCTCCCGGTTCTGCCACTCCTCTGTTGGGTGATCTTAGGCAAGTCACTTCACTTCTCTGGCCATCAGTTCCCTCATCTGTACAAGGAGGATTAAAACTTCAGGTGGGTTGTGGAATTGAGTCCAACCTGATTAGTTTGTATGTTCCCCAGCATTTAGAACTGTGCTCGGAACATAGGAAGTGCTTAAAAAATATAATTTAACAGAAGAAGATGAATGTTCTTCTGACCCTGAGATGGTCATACTTGGCCCAACCCACGCAGAAGATACCCAGGAACTCGATAACTGGGCTTTTCTTGCCAGGGACCAAAGGTGAACAAGAGCCTCCTATGGCTGGGCTTCAGCAAGGGAGGGAGGGAAGAATTACCTGCCGTGGACAAGGAACCCAACTTGGAACATCTCCCAAAGTCTCCATGTCCTTCGAAGCCCAGATCTCTTGGTGGAGGGCATGAGCTATGGTGTACACAGCACTGTACACACTGTAACTCTGGGAAGAGAGGTTCATGTCCCAAAAGTCCAGGGGCCTGCTTTCCAAAGTATCATTTAAATGGCAAAGTCTCAGGGAATCAAAACTATCCAGATATTGACATTCAAAGGCCCAATTCCAGAACGTTGGTAGAAACATGTCCATTGGATATTTACGAGGGTTCAGGATCTGTTAGAAAGCCCTAAAGCCCGGGATCTCCTTCCTACGGAGTGAAAATAAGAAGGAGCCTTGGAAAATGGTGCTGTTTCTCATATACGTGTTTGTTGTCAAATCCCAATCAGATGTGGTGACCCAGACCTTGCCGAAAATGGGGCTGTGGTCCATATGATATACAACTGCCAGTAAAGAGAATGTATCCCCATAGGCAGCGACCACATTCGCAGAAGATATAATCATTTCTCTGTGGTTATACTCCAGCCTGAATACACTTTTACTAAAGTAGTCATTGACTCTTTTAACATAAGCCACACAGATGTCATTCTTGGCCATTTCCTCCATTAGGACCGAGGCAAACGTCTCCCCTCTAATGTCATTGGTGACCAGAATGCCGATCCAGACCCAGTGAAAATGTTTCATGAGACGGATCATCCCCGTGGGCAGATCTGGGGAACTCGCAGAGATCTAATAGAGAAACGGGAACCGGGCCTTAACTCTGAGACTGGGGTCCTCTGGACCGTAGCATATCTGCATAGGAGACAGAGTGGAGGGAAGAGGAGACTCTGGAGTGGACCTACAGACAGGCAGGCATCATCACTCCGTTTTTCCAAATCGATCTATCAACTCATGCGATTTACTGAACACTTATTAGGTGTAGAAACCTGTACTACACCTTTGCGAGACTACAACAGAACTGTCAGTCAGGCTCCCTGCCCACAGGGGGCTTACAGTCTAAAGGGAGTCTGTCTTTTTCTTTTTCTACTAGTTCAGCTTTGCTTCCCTTGGTGTGATGCATTGTATTAGGCACTTGTGAAGTAGAGACTACTCCAGAGAAACTGATTAGTAGTGTAGTCTAGTGGAAAGAACACGGACCTAGGAGCCCAAGAACATGGGTTCTGACCCCAGCTCTGCCACTTGCCTGCTCAGAGATCTTGGGCGAGTCACTTCAAGTCGCTTCATTTGAAAAATGGGGATCCAATACCTGTTCTCTCTCCTTTTTCAACTGGGAGCCTATTGAGGTCTGTATCTGATCATTTTGTATCTTCTCCCGGGCTTCAACAGTGCTTGACACCTAGAAAGACTTTAACAAGTACCGTAATTATTAAGAAAGTGACAAGTTCCCAGCTCTTACACTGTAACAGAGAAAGTGACCTGAAAAACGTTTACAATCAAGGTGTTCCAAATAAATAATTCTGTGCATCTATATCTGTTAGTTCGAGTAACCTGACCCAATGGAATGAACCCAGACCTGGGAGTCTGGAAGCCACGGGTTCTAATACCATCTCCGCCGCCTGTCTGCTATGAGACCTTGGGCAAGTCATTTAACTTTTCTGTGCCTCAGATACCTTATCAGCAAAATGGGGATTAAGACTGTGAGCCACATGTTGGACAGGGACTGTGTCCAACCTGATTATCTTGTACGTACCTCGATGCTTAAAACAGTGACTTGCACCTAGTAAAGACTTAACAAATACCATGCTTACTAATTATTAACTAGATTTATGAGTGCTAAAGTTGGATAGTTGCGTGATAACACTCAGGGGGCTGGCAAATCAACCAGGGAAGGCTTCTTGGTTGTGGTGTGATTTTAGGAGGGATTTGAATGTGATAAGAGGTGTAGACGGATGTGGGGAGGGAGGAAGTCCCAACTGAAGGGAACAGCCGGGCCTGGCAGGCAGAGGCTAGGGGTTCTGATCCCAGCTCTGCCACGTGCTTACTGTGTGACCTCGAGTAAGTCATTTCACCTCCCCGTGCCTCAGTTCCCTTATCTGTCAAACGGTATGCCCCATGTGGGACATGGACAGTGTCCAACCTGATTTTTTGTATCTTGGGAACTGTATGCATAGTTTGTATTTGGAAGAGTCCAACAGACCTTGTAGACAGCCTCCCTGTCTACAAGTGGCTTATGGTCTACAGGGGATCTGCCTTTTTCCTTCTTGGCAAAGATGTAAGTCCACTTCACTGACTTTGGTTACTTCCAAGTATTTCCCTGCCTGGATATGTCCACAGGACAGCACTTAGTGCAGTGGCTGGCACAAGCTAAGGGCTTAACAAATACCATAAAATAACAACAACAACAACAACAACAACAACAACAACAACAAGAACCTAACCCAGATCTGCCCCTAGCCATGGGGACTCCTTACCTGGGGGATCTTGTGGAGACCCAGCAGCCAGGAGCTGGTCATAGACACTGCAGTCGAAATTTCTCCTATGACAGCCAGCAGTTTGTCCCACTGCTCCGGCTCACAGTTGTAGTTGGGAACCATCTGGGCTCTCCCTGAGAATAGAGCCATGGAACTCTCGGCCGCGATCGGCCCCAGGAAGTGGTCGTTGAAGAGATGGATGCCCAGGGAGATATTGGGTAACAGGCTGGGGTCCTTGTTTATCTCCTCCACAGCAAACACCAGGGCCATGAGATGCTGGTAGTGTTTGCTGAAGTATCTGCAATGGAAGGATGGGAGACGGCACTGAATTGTCTGGGTGTGGCGATAAGAGCTCAGGCCTTGGAGTCAGAGAACCTGGGTTCCGTTCCTGGATCCACCACATACCTAGCCTGTAACCCTGGGTCAGTCACCTGACTTCTCAGTAACCTCAGTGACCTCATCTGTGAAATGGGGATGAAGACTATGCACTCCATGTGGGACAGGGATTGTATCCAACCTGATCAGCTTGTGTATTTTTAGTGCCTGGAACCCAGGAAGCACTAAACAAGTTCCAGTGGGAACAAAAATGGGTTAGTTTGTCATAAGGCAATGAGACAAGGGCACAGAGAACAAAAACCCCAGGCACTATGAGGGAAGTAGCTCTGCTAGGGAATATTGCAAGAAGACTGCAAAATCACCTACGTGGGTCGGTCTATCAATCAATTATTTTGATTGAGAACTTTCTTTGTGCAGAACACTACTAAACTCTTGGGAGATGGCATTACAACAGTCCTGATGGGAGTGGCTGTGGGTGCGGTCTTGTGTCTGCTTGATGCCAAAAGTGACCTTGGGAGGCAATGCCGTCAGGGAAAGCAACAGAAGGAAGAGCAATAGAATGTATAATGGTAATAACATTGACAATTAATAATTATGGTATTTGTTAAAAGCTGGCTATATGCCAGGAACTATACTAAGCACGGGAGCAGATGCAAGCAAATCGGGTTGGACACACTCCCTGTCCCATATTGGGTTCATAGTCTCCATCTCCATTTAATAGATGGGCTAGCTGAGGCCAGGAGAAGTGAAATGACTTGCCCAAATCCCACAGCAGACATATGGTGGAGCCAGGGTTGGAACCAATGACTTCCTGACTCACAGGCCAATGCTCTGGGCACTACGCCAAGCTGCTTCGCTCGATAGCTACTGACTTACAGATCAGTCAATCAGTGGTATTCAGTAAGCACAAACTGAGTGCAGATCACTGCACTAAGCGCTTGGGAGAGTACAGTACAGCAGAAATGGTAGGCATGTTCCCTGCCAACAGTGAGATTACAGATTCGAAGAGCCAAGAAATTAAAGGAAGGAATTGATCGTTTTTAATCTCTTTCTGACTCCAACAAATTCTATGGACTTTCCAAGTCCTTAAGACTATAAACTCCTTTTGGGCAGGAAATATATCTCCACACTTTGTTATACTCTCTTACTCCAAACATTTAGTTCAATGCTTTGCACATGGTAGTCAATCATTCAATCAACTATTTTTTGAGCATTTACTGTGTGCAGAACACTGAACCAACTGTGTAATATAAGTGCTCATGGGCAGGGAACATGCCTGCTACCTTCGTTGTATTGTACTCTTCCAAGCTCTTAGTACAATTCTCTGTCGAACAGTAAGTGCTCAATAAGCATCATTGATTTATTGATTTGAGTTTCCTGAACAACTTCATTAGGGTTCTGCTTCTTGATCCCTGTCTGTAGATGTTAGTGCCATCCGTATCCCAGCACTCGTGCCTGCTTCTTCCCCATCCAATAGTCTCATCTCCCTCTCCGCTCCCACCCATCCTACATGGCAGGGAACAGAGACACTTACTCTGTGACCTCAGGAAGGACAGACTCTTCTGCGATAAAGCTGGACGGATCTTTAGTGAAGTTCTCAGTCACCCAAATTACTAATAATCATATCCAGAGAGAAGAGTCCTCCAATCACCACATCTCCATCCTGGTAGTAGCCACTAGAATAATTTCTCTCCAAGGTGCAGAGATGGTTGATCATCCTGCACTGGACATCACACAGCTGGGTGAATAGGATGGTACACAGAAGACTAAAATTCATAGCCATAGTCCTAAAACACAAAGAGAAAAAACTACTCACCAAGGAACAGACTGATCGGATGAGATGAGAGAGCCATTCAGTGTTTCCGAGTACCCTGAGTATAAACTTCACACGCAGGTGCAGCGCTTGGATGGAGACTCTCCTCACTCCAAGACGGCGGAGGGAGTGGATGAGGGGGGATACCTATAGGGTTGCTTTTGCCTGATGCAAGAGGTACTGTTTCCACATGATGATCTTTTTTGTCCGTGGCATAACTAACCTGAGACTCTTCTTCCTCCTCTCTCTCCTGGCCCCCACCTTGCTCCCAGAGAGGCTGTGATCACAGTCGTTGAGAAATAACGGCCCTGTAAGCTGCACCTGCGTACCCGTGATCCCTGGACAAACAACTGTTGCAAACGTGCCTCCCAGCTTTGTTGTGTTGTACTCTTCCGATTTTTTTAGTACAGTGCACTGCACCCAGTAAGCATTCAATAAATACCATTTTTTGACTGGTTCCTCCATTATTCCTCTGATGGATTGACTCTGCCTTTTAACTTACATGTCCAAGACTGAACTCCTTGTCTTCCCTCCCAAACCCTGCCCTCTCCCTGACTTTCCCATCTCTGTTGACGGCACTACCATCCTTCCCGTCTCACAAGCCTGCAACCTTGGTGTCATCCTCGACTCTGCTCTCTCATTCACCCCTCACATCCAAGCCATAACCAAAACCTGCCGGTCTCAGCTCCGCAACATTGCCAAGATCCCCCCTTTAATCTCCATCCACACCGCTACCCTGTTCGTTCAAGCTCTCATCCTATCCCGTCTGGACTACTGCATCAGCCTCCTCTCGGATATCCCATCCTCGTGTCTCTCCCCACTTCAATCCATACTTCACGCCACTGCCCGGATTGTCTTTGTCCAGAAACGCTCTGGGCGTGTTACTCCCCTCCTCAAGAATCTCCAGTGGCGACCAATCAATCTGCGCATCAGGAAGAAACTCCTCACCCTCGGCTTCAAAGCTCTCCATCACCTCGCCCCCTCCTACCTCACCTCCCTTCTCTCCTTCTAAAGCCCACCCCGCACCCTCCGCTCCTCTGCCGCTAATCTCCTCACCGTACCTCGTTCTCGCCTGTCCCGCCATCGACCCCCGGCCCACGTCATCCCCCGGGCCTGGAATGCCCTCCCTCTGCCCATCCGCCAAGCTAGCTCTCTTCCTCCCTTCAAGGCCCTACTGAGAGCTCACCTCCTCCAGGAGGCGTTCCCAGACTGAGCCCCTTCCTTCCTCTCCCCCTCGTCCCCCTCTCCATCCCCCCATCTTACCTCTTTCCCTTCCCCACAGCACCTGTATATATGTATATACGTTTGTACATATTTGTTACTCTATTTATTTATTTATTTATTTATTTATTTATTTTACTTGTACATATATATTCAATTTATTTTATTTTGTTAGTATGTTTGGTTTTGTTCTCTGTCTCCCCCTTTTAGACTGTCTCTATATGTTGCCAACTTGTACTTCCCAAGCGCTTAGTACAGTGCTCTGCACACAGTAAGCGCTCAATAAATACGATTGATGATGATGATGATGAACTGCAGTGTGATTGTGGGCGCATCACTTCGCTTCTCTGGGCCTCAGTCTCCTTGTCCGTAAAATGGGGATGAAATATCTGTTCTCCTTCTCCCTCAGACTGGGAGCTCCATGTGGGACATGGACTGTGTCCGACCTGATATTCCTGTGTCCGTTCCAGAACTTTTACTCAGCGAGCAAAGCTCGGCTTCTTGACTTCCACATCTTAGTCAGGCATAGTGGGAAATTGAACGGTGGGAATTATTCCACTGAATGGTACCCATTTGCGGAGTGAACTGCCCAGGATAGAGTTATGGAACGCATATCATAAAATTAGTAGTAGTAGTATTAGCATTATTAGTATTTGTTATGCACTTAATACGTTCCAGGCACTGTACTAAGAGTTGGGGTGGATACAAGCAAATCTGGTTGAAACCAGTTCCCACACCTCTTGTGGCTCACAATTCTTAATCCCCATTTTACAGATGAGGCAACCGAGGCTCAGAGAAGTGAAATGGCTTGCCCAAGTTCTCACAGCAGACAAGTGGTGGAGCCTGGATTAGAACCCTGGTCCTCTGTTACTTGGATGCATGCTCTATTCAGTAGGCCAAGTTGCTTCTCTATTATTCTTATGATTATGATTTTCTCTCTCCTTTGGGGCCTGCAATGCCAGCACACTGAGACCAGACGGAGAAAGATCCTGCTTCCTGAACTTATTGTTCTGCTCGACTTTCCACAGCATGCCTCATCTATGAATTCATCTTTTCAGTTCCCATCCCATTCTCACCACTCCCTTTTTTCCCAAGAGTTTTGCATTCCCAATGATTTTTTTGGAATGGTATTTGTTAAATGCTTACTATGTACCGGGCACTTTATTAAACGCTGGTGCAGCTGCAAGCTTATCAGGTTGGACTTGGCCCCTATCCCACAAGGAGCTCATCCTGTAAGGGGGAGGGAGAACACGGAGTCAGTCAGTCGATTCTATTTATTGCGACCTTACTGTGTGCACAGTACTATGCTCTGCGCTTGAGAGAGTACAACAGAACAGTACAGCGGACACATTCCCAGCCCACCACGAGCTTACAGTCTACAGGGGGAGAAATACATTAATGCCAATAAAGAAATTACACCCATGTACATAGGGGCTTTAGGGTTGGATGGATGGGGATGAATAAAGGGAGCAATTCAGGGCGAGCAGAAGGGAGTGAAAGAAAATGAAAAGAGGGTATAGTCAGGGAAGGCCCCTTGAAAGAGAAGTGCCCTCAATAAGGCTTTGAAGAGGGGAAGTCTGTCTGTCGGATGTGAAGGCAAGGTGGGGAGGTGTTCCAGGCTAAAAGCAGGACTTGGGCAAGAGGTCAGCAGCAAGATAGATGAGATGGAGGAAACGTGAGAAGCTTAGCATTAGAGTAGCAGAGTGTGTGGGCTGGGCTTCAGTAGGATAATAGTGTGGTGAGGTAGGAGTGGACAAGGTGATTGAGTGCTTTAAAACTCACGGTAAGGAGTTTCTGTTGGATGCAGAGGTGGATGGGCAACCACTGGAGATTCTTGAGGAGTGGGGAAACATGGCCTGTATGTTTCTGTAGAAAAATAATCAATCAATCAATCAATTGTATTTATTGAGCGCTTACTGTGTGCAGAACACTGTACTAAGCACTTGGGAAGTACAAGTTGGCAACATATAGAGACAGTCCCTACCCAACAGTGGGCTCACAGTCTAAAAGGGGGAGACAGAGGACAAAACCAAACATACTAACAAAATAAAACAAATAGAATAGATATGTACAAGTAAAATAAATAAATAAATAGAGTAATAAATATGTACAAACATATATACATATATAAATGTAAATATATGCGTATATAAATGTACAAGTAAAATAAATAGAGTAATAAATATGTACAAACATATATACATATATACAGGTACAGTATACATATATACTCCGGTTAGCAGAGTAAAGTATGGACTGGAGTTGGGAGAGACAGGAGACAGGGAGGTCTGCAGGGAGGCTGAAAGAGTATTCAAGGTGGGACAGGATAAGTGCTGGAATTAACATGCTAGCAGTTTGGCTAGAGAGGGAAGGATGGAATTTAGCAATGTTGCGACGGTGGAAATGACAGGATATAACAATAGATTGAGTATGTGGGTTGAATGAGAGGGGTAAAGGTGAACACCAAGGTCCCGGACTTGTGAGACAGGAAGGACGATGGAGTCACCTGTAGTGATGGGTCAATCAGGGGGAGGACAGGGTTTGGGAGGGATGATAAGGAGTTGTGTTTTAGGCATATTAAGTTTGAGGTGACAGAAGGACATCCAAGTAGATATATCTACTTGAAGACAGGAGGAAATGTGAGGATGCAGACCATGAGGGAGAGGAATCAAGACTGGAGATCTTGGGCGCAAAGCTTCACTTCTCTGGGTCTCAGTTTCCTCATCTGTCAAAGGGGAATGAAGTATATGATCTCCCTCTCCCTTAGCCTCGGAGCTCCAAGTGGGCAAGGGGCTGTGCCTGTGTCCATTTCAGGGCTTTTCCTCAGAGAGTAAAACCCAACTTCTTGGCTTCACATCCTGGACAGACATAGTGGGGACGTTGGCTGGAGCTTTTCAAGATGAGCAGTGGGAATGACTTTACTGAACGGGACCCATTTAGGAATGAACTGTGCAGGACAGGGTTATGGGTTATACACCATAAAATTGTTTGCTAGCATTATTACCATCTTCAGTAATTATAATAGCAATAATGATAATGGTGATTGTATGTGCTCCCTATATGCAAGGCAATCCACTAAGCACTGGAGTAGAAACAAGGTAATCAGGACGGGGAGGCACAGTCCCTGTCCTCCATAGGGCTCACAGCCTCAATCCCTATTTTACAGATCAGGTAACTGAGGCACAGAGAATTAAATGGCTGACCCAAGGGCACGTGGCAGACAATTGGCAGAGGCAGGACTAGAATCCTGTCTTTCTGATTCCCAGGCCTGTGCCTTGTCCACTAAGCCACGCTTCTTCTTAGTTGCCCTTTTATCATCATCATCGTGATATTATTTCAACATTAATTCATTCATTCATTCAATCGTGTTTATTGAGCACCTACTCTGGGCAGAGTACTGTACTAAGCGCTTGGGAAGTACAAGTTGGCAACATATAGAGATAGTCCCTACCCAACAACGGGCTTACAGTCTAGAAGGGGGAGACAGACAACAAAACAGCAAAATATGTAGACAGGTGTCAAAGTCATCAGAACAAATAGAATTAAAGCTATATTCACATCATTAACAAAATAAATAGAATAGTAAATATGTACAAGTAAAATAAGTAGAGTAATAAATCTGTACAACTATATATACAAGTGCTGTGGGGAGGGGAAGGAGGTAGGACGGGGGATGGGGAGGAGAAGAGGAAAAAGGGGGCTCAGTCTGGGACGGCCTCTTGGAGGAGGTGAGCTCTCTGTAGGCTTTTGAAGGGAGGAAGAGAGCTAGCTTGGCGGGTGTGTGGAGGGAGGGCATTCTAGGCCAGGGGAAGGACATGGGCCGGGGGTCGACGGCAGGACAGGCGAGCCATGGCTTCAACTATCATCTCTACTCTTCTGACACCCAAATCTACATCTCTGCCCCTGCTCTCTCTCTCTCCCTTCAGGCTCGTGTCTCCTCATGCTTTCAGGACATCTCCCCTGGATATCTGCCTGCCATCTAAAACTCAATATGTCCAAGACTGAACCCCTTTTCTTCCCTCCCAAACCCTGCCCTATCAGCATGCTACCTCTATGAATCCATGTTTTTGGTTACCATCCCACTCTCACTGCTACCTTTTTGTCCAAGTGTTTTGCAATCAGAATGATTTTTTTAAATAGGTATCTGTTAAGCGCTTACTAAGGGTCAAGCATTTCATCAAGTGCTGAGGCAGACAGAAGTTAATCAGCTTGGGCAGTGTCCATATGCTTCATGGGGCTCACAATCTAAAAGGGAAGGAACAGCAGGTATTGAATGTCCATTTTACAGATGAGGTAGCTGAGTCACAGAGCAGTGAAGTAATTCTCCCAAGGTCACTCTTCACACAAGGGGCAGAACAGGGATTAGATCAGAGATTGATGTCAAGATCAGTGCCACACCCCGATACATCCACTGATCCCCAGACATTATCAGTTTAGACACTCTTGTCATTGGTGTAGAGACCAGTCCTACACTCCAATATGTCCTCTGATTCTAGAACATTATCAGTTTAGACACTCTCGTCATTGATGTAAAGGCCAGACCTGCTCAGGCTAGCCTCGTGGATAGAGCATGGGCCCGAGAGTCAGAAGGACCTGGGTTCTAATCCTAGCTCTGCCACTTGTCTGTCTTGTGACCTTGGCCAAGTCACTTCACTTCTCTGTGCTTCAATCAACTAACTCTTCTGTAAAATGGGGATTAAGACATGGACTGCGTCCAATCCATTGTATCCACCCCAGCGCTTAGTACAGTGCCTGGCATAGTGTAAGCTCTTAACAAATAATACAATTATTATTATTATTTTTACTATTATTAGCATTATCCCTAACCATTGATGACTTAGGCCTTCTTGTTCTCGGGATATAGACCAGCTCTACACTCTGACAGATCCTCTGATTTCTGCACATTATCCACTTAGACAAGCTTGAAATTGGCGTATAGACCAATCTTACAATTTGAGCATTTGATATCCACTCCAGCCCTCTACCCCATAGCATTTATACACCTATCTTTAAATTAGGCATTAGAAATTTATTCATATTAATATCTATCTCCCCCTCTAGACTGTAAGTCCCTTATGAGGAGGGAACATATCTGCTACACTTTCCCAAGAGGTCAGTACAGCCCTCTGCATATGCTAAGCGCTCAATAAATAGCACTGGTTGTTACATCCACTGAGACTAGAGCATTACTGGCTTCAATCTATCAAGGATGCAATGAATCACAATTATGAAGCACTGTACTAAGAACCTCAGGGAATACAATACAGTAGATTACGTAGACGTGATCCTTGACCGAAATTGCCCAATAGTACTATATTATACTTTCCCTAGTGCTTAGTTCAGTGCGCTGGACATGGTCAGTACTCATTAAATGCCATTGAATCTGGTCTAATCTGATCGTCCTGAGGTGCAGCATAGCCTAGTCGAAAGAGCAGGAGCCTGAGACTCAGAAGACCTGTGTTCTAATCCCTGCTCTTTCAGGTGCCTGGTGTGTGACCTTGGGTAAGTCACTTCACCTCTTCGTGCCTCAATTTCCTCATCCTGAAATGGGGATTCAGTGCCGGTTTTCCCTCCTACCTGGACAGTGATACGGGACTGTACTGGACCTGGTGAACCTTCCCCTTCCCCAGTGCTTAAAACAGTGCTTGAGCCAAAATAAGCACTTGAGAAATCATCTCAAAGTAACTTCTCTCTCTGCCTTAGTGCTAAGTTCCTCTTTGACTAAAATCAATCAACCATATGTATTGAGAGCTTACTGTGTACAGAACACTGTCTTCATCTCTCGGGAGAGTAAAGTCCAACAGATTCGGCAGACAAGTAGAAGCTGTAGAGTCTAGAAGATCTTTTTGTGTAGATTTCTTTGACAGGGAACCTCAGCTTCCCCACACTCCCGGGACAATCGCTCCCTGATTTTCCCACCCAAATGAAGGATAATAAATGATGTGACTTATTTCCTTACTCTCTGAGAGCTGGAATACGGCCCTTATCCCCTCCTCTTCTCCCTGTTCCTGGGTGAGGGAGTCCAGACCAGACAATCCTCACTTAGGGAAGGCAGTCGGGTGGTGGAATGGGGGTCTCGGGGACAGATGGCGTGGGAACCAGGGCCAAGACAAGTCTGGGCTCCACACAGTCCCAGATACAGCAGAATAGGCAGCCAGGAAGAGTGGGTGGCAGTTACTCGGTCTGGTCCCGGTGGCCAGGGTTGGGAAAGATGGGGAGGCTGAGGCTGGGGGGCACCTGTGGGGCAGAGGGGACCGTGTTTCTACTGGCCCTGGCTCGCTTTATTTTATCGTGCGATCTGTTTGGTGTTTAATTTGGGTCAGGAACTGTTTCAAGGGCTGGGGTTCATACATGATCATCAGCGGGACCCGGTCCTTGTCCCACCGAGGGCTCAAAGCTTTAATCCTCATTTTACAGACGAGGCAACTGAGACCCAAAGAACGTGAAGTGGCTTGCCCGAGCTCACATGACGAGAGATGGGATTAGGACCCAGGCCTTGTGGCTCCCAGGTCACTGCTCTGTCTTCTAGACCACATCGCTTCTGATTTGGTCCCACTGCCTCTCATGGTGTGGGCTCCCACGGTGGGGAGTGAGGGGGTATCCAGGACCCCAGCACTGGCCCCAGGGTTCTGAGTCCACTGTCCACTGCCCTCGTCTATTGAACTCTGCCTCTGGCCTTCTGGGTTTCTGTCCGGGAGGTTTGGGAAAGGGAGGACAGGGACAGGAGGCACCTCTCCCAAATGCTTATTACAGTGCTCTGCACACAGCAAATGCTCAAACCTTACGATTGAATGACTGACTGATCAGGGCAGGGTCTATGGGAAGTGGGAAGCCCAGGAAAGAAGCAGAGAGGATTGGACTGCAGGCCACAGTGGTGGGCAGAGGGGTGCAAAGAAGAGATGTACAGAGATTAGATACATAGTCATCATTTATTGAAAGTAATATCTGCCTCCCAACCTATACTATAAGTTCAATGAGGACAGGGAATATGCCAGTTACACTGTTATAGAGTAATGATAATAATAATGATAATAATAATAGTATTTGTTAAGCACATTATGTTGCAGGATACTCTCCCAGGCACGTGTAGAGTGCTCTGCGCACCGTAAGTGATCAATCAATGTGACAGATTCATTGGTTGGACGAGAGTGGGGAAGGGGGCAGAGCTGGGAGGGAACAGGATCTTAGGCCCAGAGTGGGGATTGGTTCAGGTTTGCTGTGCCCCGTCCAGAAAAGTAGAGCTCTCCCGGAGACCCAGGGTGGACCTGTAGAGATCAGCCTCTTTTTCCCTCAGCTTGTGGGAGGCGCTGCCCACGGCCTCCTCCTGGGGACAGAGATTGGCGCTTCAGTCATCGGAGTTCAGGCCCTCGGGACTGACCACTGACTGGAGGTCGACGGCTGAAGGGAAGGAAAGAATGCGGAGGATTTGGGAGACAAATTGGGAAATCACCTCAGGTGAAACAGATCCTTCTAGGGGTCACGTGTCGGTGAGGAGGGGCTGCATTTGAACCCTTGCTTTTGAGGGCCCACCCCCCCAAATCCGGCCCCGAGGATCTCGCCAGATGGTGCCCGGTTCACGGACTCCCGTGCCACCTCAGAAGCTGCCCTCTGGCGTTCCTGCCCATCCTCAGCAGGATCACATAGACCTTGGGCACATAGATGCAGCTGAGGAGCCCGGCGCCAGAGGCCAGGACAACCACCATGGGTTTGCCATTGGTGCTCAGGTAAGTGGGCAGGAAAGAGATCTGGAAGCTGCAGAGCACCAGCATGCTGAACGTGATGAACTTGGCCTCGTTGAAGCTGTCCGGCAAGATCCAGGCCTGGAAGGCCACCGGGAGGCTGACCAGGGCCAGGAGCCCCAAGTAGCCCAGGATGCAGTAGAAGGCGATGGAGGAGACTTCGCTGCACTAGACGACAATGACCCCGGTCTAGGACACCACGTCCACGTCGGGGAAGGACGAAGACATCCCCAGCCAGATAGTGCAGATGCCCACTTGGACCAGGGAGAAGATTCAGAGGAAGGTGTCCTGGGCCCCAGCCACATCCTCATTCTACTCCTTGACCCAGTGGCCCTAAAGTCCAACACCACGGTGGCCATCTTTGCTAACACGGCAGAAATGGCCATGGAGAAGAAACTTTCATTATGGGGCTGCCCTGGTGATGGAAGAAGACCCCCCAAATCAGGATGGTGACAAGAGAGAAAAAGAGGGGTAGGGATGCCAGAACCATTTCCAAAGCCTCCTTGTAGGAAAGGAAGACCACAGCTTTCAGGACACAATGATCTTTTTGAGGATTTGGAAATTCATCTTGGGGACAATTGATGCATTGATCCATATCTGAAAGGAATAAATGGAATTTTACACCTCCTTTGGGTCAAGCTTGAAATTCCGGTCCCTGGGTGAGGGAACTGTTATATCGTACTCTCCCAAGCACTCAGTTCAGTGCTCTTCACACAGTAAGTGCTCCATTAGTACCACTGATCGATTTATTGTGGGGAGGGAACATGGCTACCACCTCTGCTCAATTGTACTTTCCCAAGTGCTTAGTATAGTGTTCTGCACACAATAGGAGCTCAATTAATAACATTGATAGGCTGATTGACATGGACATGAAGGAAGCCTCCCAGATTGAAAAGGCTGTGGATCAGGCAGAGTCCAGCCCAGGGAATGTGTCTGTTTATTGCTGTATCGTTCTCTGCCAAGTAAGTGCTCAATAAATGCAATGGAGTGAATGATTGAATGAACCCCAAAGAGACAACATGGTGAGGAGGAGGCTGAGACCCCAAATGTCCCACGCCCCCCACCTCCCACCTGGCCTAGTGGACAGAGCTGGGGTCTGGGAATCAGAAGAACCTGGGTTCTACTCCTGGCTCCACCACTTTTCTCTGGATGAATTTGGGAAAGTCACTTCACTTCTCTTTGTCTCTTTTACTTCAACTGTAAAATGGAGATTACGATGGTGAGCCAAATTTGGGACGGGCTGTGTCCAACCTGCTTATCTTGTATCTACCCTTGCAGTGAGTACAGTGCCTGACACATAGTAGACACTTGACAGAAACTATAATAATAATAATACTTCTCTCAGAGACTGAGGCTCAGATCAGAATTATTGTGGTATTTGTTAATATTAAGTGCTTACAATACTCCAAGAAGTGTAGTAAGTGCTGGAGTAGATACAAGATCATTAGGTCCCAACTGGGGATCACAGACTAAGGAGGAGGGAGAATTAAGATTGAATCCCCATTTTGCAGATGAAGGAACTGAGGCCTAGAAAAGTGATATGACTTGTCCAAGGTCATTCAGCAGAGAAGTGGCAGAGACTGGATTTGATCCCGGGTCCTTTCACTCCCAGGCCCAAGTCTCCTTCTTCTAGGCCTCAGTGGCTGCTACAAGTTTATTACAGTGTGGTGTAGAGGAAAACCTACAAATCAGAGGACCTGGGTTGAGGTCTCTGCTCTGCCACTTGTCTGCTTTATAATTTGAGGTAAGTCACTTCACTTCTCTGGACCTCAGTTTCCTCAACTGTAAATTAGGGAGTTCCCCGTGGGGGCAGAGACTGTGTCTGACATGTTTACCCCAGCACTTAGAACATTCTTTGTTTGTTTTTTCTTATTCTGTCTGGTATTTGTTAAGTGCTTACTATGTTCCAGGCACTGACCTAAGCATTGGGGTAAGTACAAGTTAATCAAGGGGGACACAGTCTCTGTCCCACCTCGACCTCACAGTCCTAATCCCCATTTTACATTGAGGGAATGGAGGCCCAGAGAAGTGAAGATAGTTGCCCATGGTGACACAGCGGACAAGTGGAGTAGGCGGAATTGGAATCCAACTCCTTCTGACTTCAGGCCTCTGCTCTATCCACTAAGTCATGGTGCTTCTGTAGACACCTAATAAATGCTTAACGAATATCGCAATCATTATTCTTATTACCGTTATTTTTTCACCCTCTCGGAAAGCTCTCTGAGAATGTCCTGCCCGCCCACCGCTGCTTGAGTGGGAAGGACGATTCTCGGTGGGCACCTACCGGTCTGATTGCTAATCTCTCCCTCGGCACAGGGCACGCAGCCATAGCAGCGGGCAGCTTTCCCTTCCTGAGCTGTTTTCTGAATCCCATCTAGCAGCTCTCACTACACACAGAGTGGGGGGTCTGCGTGAGGAGGGGAAGAGGGATTCATCCCTGCTCCCAGACCAACGTTAGTCATTTACACATCTGAAATTCATTTATTTATATTAATGCCTGTGTCCTCCTCTAGGCTGTAAACTCGTCCTGTCTGTTATATCGTTATACTGTACTCTCCCAAGGACTTGGTACAATGCTATGCACACAGTAAGTGTCCAAAAAATATGACAGACTCACTGAAGAATGCCATTTATTGAGCACTTACTGTGTGCAGAGGATTGTATTAAGAGCATCATTCATTCATTCATTCGTATTTACCGAGCACTTACTATATGTAAAGCACCGTACTATACTCTTGGGAGAGTACATCATAACATTAAACAGACACATTCCCTGCCCACAATGTGCTTGGGAGAATAATGATTATGGTACTTGTTGAGCGCTTACTATGTGCAAAGCACTGTCCTGAGCACTGTACATTCTAAGCACTGGTAGAATTCAGCAGAATTGGTGGACACGATGACAGCACATGACGAGAGAACAGAGGGGGAGACATTTTTTAATCAATTTTTTCTATGGAATACAGAGCTATGTACATCCGTGCTTGGAGATGAATATTAAATGTCTACAGGGCACAGATCCATAGGCGACCCAGAATGAAGAGGGTTCTGGGAAAGGAGGGCTTAAACAGCCCACCTCCTTCTTGGAGGAAATGTCACCTTAAAAAACCTTTATAGGAAAGGAGAGTGATGGTCTGGTGTATATTGACGGGGCCCAAGAGTCAGAGGTAGGAAATAGGATAGGGTTAGGTTGTGTGAAAAATGAGATCAAGGCCTGGTGAGTAAGCTGACGCTAAAGGAGCTGAGTGTGCAGGCTAGACTGCAGTAGGAGATCAGTGAGGTAAGGTAGGAGGGGGTGAGCTGACTGAGTGCTTTCAAGCCAGTGATATGGAGTTTTCTCATTTCATTTCATCCATTTCTACAGTCCAAGTGACTCCTGCTCTGAAATGACAATCCCAGATCTTGTCCAATAACTCCGCTTCAGTATACTGATTAATCTGTGGTATTTATTGAGCACTTATTGTGTGCAGAACACTATACTCAACATTAGGAAGAGTACACCAGAACAGAGTTGGAAGACATGTTTCCTGTTCACAAGCGGCCTCCAGGCCAGAGGAGGGGACAGATATTAAAATAAATTATGGCTATGGACAGGAGGGCTGTGGGGTTGAGCGTGGGGTGAATATCAGCATGAACTGGACTTGTTGAAGCTGTCTGGCAGGTTCTGTGACAAGAAGGCCTCCATGAGCCTGATCGGGGCCAGGAGCCTCATGTAGCCCAGGATGCAGTAGAAGGTGATGGCAGAGCCCTTGTTGCACTGTAGAAGGCACTACCACCCTTCCCCTCTCACAAGCCCCCAACCTTGGTGTTATCTTTGACTCTGATCTCTCATTCACCCCACAGATCCAATCCATCAGCAAAACCTGCCGGTCTCACCTACGCAACATCGCCAAGATCTGCTCTTTCCTCTCCATCCAAACCACTACCCTGTTAGTACAATCATTCATCGTATCCCGACTGGACAACTGTATCAGCATCCTTTCTGATCTCCATATCTCCTGCCTCTCCCCACTTCAGTCTATACTTCACTCTGCTTCCCCGATTATCTTTCTACGGAAACGTTCTGGGCATGTCACCCCACTCTTCAAAAATCTCCAATTGTTGCCTATCCACCTCCATATCAAGAAAAACTCCTCACTATTGGCTTCAAAGCTCTCCATCACCTTGCCCCCTCCTACCTCACCTCTCTTCTCTCCTTCTACAGCCTTGCTCGCACACTCTACTCCTCTGGTGCTAATGTTCTCACTGTGCCTCGTTCTTCCCTGCCCCGCCATCAACCACTGGCCCACGTCCTACCTCTGGCCTGGAATGCCTTCCATCCTCAAATCGCCAAACTAGCATACCTCCCCTCTTCAAATCCCTGCTGAAAGCTCACCCCTTACAGGAGGCCTTCCCGGATTAAACCCCCCTTTTCCTCTGCTCCCCCTCCCTATCACCCCAACTCACTTCCTTTGCTCCCTTCCAACGCCACAGCTGTTGTGTATATATGTACATATTTACAATTATAATTCTATTTATTTTTATTAATGATGTGTGCATACCTATAATTCTATTTATTTATAAAAATGCTACTGATGCCTGTTTACTTGTTTTGATGTCTGTCTCCTGCCTTCTAGACCGTGAGCCTGTCATGTACAGGGATTGTCTCTGTTGCTGAATTGTACTTTCACAGCGCTTAATACTCTGCACACAGTAAGCACTCAATAAATACCATTGAATGAATGAATTAATGAATAATGATGATCCCGGCCTCAGACGCCACATCTGCATCGGGGAACGGGGAGGACGTCTCCAGCCAGACCATGCAGATGCCAAATAGGACCAGGAAGAAGACACAGACGATGGAGCAAGGTGCCCTGGGCCTACACCATGTCCTTATGCTGCTTCCTGGTCGTGTGGCCCTGAAGGCCAGGACCACGGTAATCGTCTTGGCCAACACGGCAGAAATGGCCACAGAGAAGAAGAGTCCAGAAGCCATCTGTTTCAGGATGCAGGTCGTCTCACCCTCCTCCTGCTCCAGCTCCTCCTCCTCCTCCTCCTCCTCCTCCTCCTAATTCTTCCTTCCTTACTTTAGAAAATACCCCTCCTACGTTATCCTCTTCTCACTGTTGGTGAAATCTTGGCCATCTGGGGCCAGGGCCAGGAACTCTCCACTGTGATGTAGACCTTGGTGCCCTTCTTTAACATCTAATAGTTCAAGATGTTGAACCTACTGGTCACCCAGACGGGATCATACAAATGGATCTGCCCACTGGTGCCGGTGTGGGATCGAGTGTTTAGCAGGGATGAGTGGAGCTAGAGATAGATGGGGACACCTTCAAAGTTACCAAAGAAGCAATGTTACCTAGAGGATAGTCACAATGATGTGATTTCTCATCCCGGTTCTGCCTCTCCTTTGCTGGGGGATCTTGAGCGAGTCATTTCACTTCTCTAGGTCTCAGTTCCCTCATCTTTCCAAGGGGGATTAAGACTGGGAACCCTATCTGGGATGTGGACTGGATCCAACCCGGTTAGCTTGTGTGTTCCCCAGCATTCAGAACTGTTCTTGGAACATAGTAAGCGGTTAAAAAACATCATTTAAGACAAAAAGGTGAATGTTCCTCTGTCCATGCGGCTCAACCCGTGTGGAAGTTACCCAGGAACTCGAATAACTGGACTCTGATCGCCAGGGTCCACAGGTGGATGAGACCATCCTCAGACCGGGCTTCAGCGAGGCAGGGAGAGGAGAAATGCCTGCCATAGATGAGGAACCCTACTTGGACAATCTCCCGAAGTCTTCATGTCCTTTGCTGCCCAGATCTCTTGGTGGAGGGCGTGAGCTATGGTGCTCCAGACAGGTTCATGTCCCAGAAGTCCAAGGGCCTGATTTCCAACGTATTGTTCAAATCCCACATTCTCAGGGAATCGTAATTTTCCAGGAACTTACAATTAAAGGCCCTCTCCCAGAAGAACCATAGAAACACGTCCTGTGGATATTTGCAAGAGTTCAGGGTCCTTTTGAAATCCCTGAAGTCTGGAATCTCCTTCCTATGGACTGAAAATGACAAGAAGCCTTGGAAAAACGTCTTATTTCTTACATACAAGTCTGTTGAAAACTCCTAATCGGATGTGGTGACCCAGACTTTGCCGATAACTGGACTGTGCTCTATACACTCTACTACGCCAGTAAAGAGAATATATCCCCATAGGCAGCGACCAAATTCGCTGATGATGTAATAATTTCTCTGTGGTTACACATAGAACTGAGTGAAGGTTTGCTAATGCATTCACTGACCCTTTTAACATAAACCACGCAGATGTCATTCTTGGCCATCTCTTCTGTTAGGACCATGGCAAACAGCTCCTCTCCAACATCATCGGTGACCAGGAGACCAATCCAGACCCAATGAAAATGTTTCATGAGACAGATTATGGCGGAGGGCAGATCTGGGGAACTCACATAAATCTGATAGAGGGACAGGAGCCGGGCCTTATCTCTGAGAGATAGGGCCTTAGGGCTGTAGCAGATCTACATAGGTGGCAGATTTGGGGGACGAGGAGACTCCGAAATGGACATACGGACAGGCAGGGCATCAGCATTCTGTGTTTACAAATCGATCAATTAAATGTTGGGATTTACTGAGTGCTTACTAGGTGTAGAACACTGTACTATGGGCTTGCAGGAGCTGGCAGATAAACTCCCTGCCTACAAGGAGCTTAGAGTCTACAGGCGGTCTGTTTATACCATTCTGGGCAAAAACACTAGTTCATTTCATTGACTTTCATTGGCTCTTTTGAAGTCCCTGCCTGGGGATGTTACATGGGCTACTGGAAAATCGATTCTTGTGAAGTTCTGTTCCCCTACGTGTGCTGCGTTTATTCGTTCATTCAATTACATTTATTCAGTGCTTACTGTATGCAGAGCATTGTAATTGGAAGATTTGAGGAGGGAGTGTGTTCCAGGACAGAGGCAGGTTGTGGGCCAGTGGTCAGTGGCGAGAAAGGCAAGGTCGAGGCACAGTGAGAAGGTCAGCACCAGAGGAGCGAAGTGTGCGGGCTGGGTTGTAGAAGGAGTGAAGTGAGGAGGGGGTGAGGTGATAGAGGGCTTTAAAGCCAGTGGGGAGGAATTTTTATTTGATACAGAGCCCCCCAGGATCTTAACCTTCTCCGCTACTCTCCCATCCTTCCCAGCAGTATCTTCAGATGAAATCTCCTCCCTCCTCTCCAGTGCTACTCCATCCACCTGTGCTTCAGACCCCATTCCCTCTCATCTCATGAAATCTCTCGCCCCTTCCCTCCTCCCCTCCTTAACTTCCATCTTCAACCGCTCACGCTCCACTTGTTTCTTCCGCTCTGACTTCAAACATGCCCACGTCTCCCCCATCCTAAAAAAACCCTCTCTTCACCCCACTTCCCTTTCTAGTTAACGCCCTATCTCCCTCCTACCCTTCCTTTCCAAACTCCTAGAACAAGTCGTCTACATCCGCTGCCACGAATTCCTCAACGTCAACTCCCTCCTTGACCGCCTCCAATCTGGCTTCCATCCCCTACATTCCACCGAAACTGCCCTCTCAAAGGTCAACAATGACCTCCTTCTTGTCACATCCAACGGCTCCTACTCTATCCTAATCCTCCTCCACCTCTCAGCTGCCTTCGACACTGTGGACCGCCCCCTTCTCCTTAACAGGCTATCCAGCCTTGGCTTCACAGACTCCATCCTCTCCTGGTTCTCCTCTTATCTCTTAGTCCGTTCATTCTCAGTCTCCTTTGCGGGCTCCTCCTCCCCTTCCCATCTCCTCACTATAGGGGTTCCTCAAGGGTCAGTTCTTGGTCCCCTTCTGTTCTCTATCTCCACTCGCTCCCTTGGTGAACTCATTGGCTCCCACGGTTTCAACTATCTTCTCTACACTGATGACATCTCTGACCCTGCTCTCCCTCTCTTCAGGCTCGTATCTCCTCCTGCCTTCAGGACATCTCCACCTGGATGTTTGCCAGCCATCTAAAACTCAGTATGTCCAGGACTGAACTACTTATCTTGCCTCCCAAACCCTGCCCTCTCCCTGACTTTCCCTTCACGGTAGATGGCACTACCATCCTTCCCATCTCACAAGCCTGCAACTTTGGTGTCATCCTCGACTCCGCTATCTCGTTCACCCCACACATCCAATCCGTCATCAAAACCTGCCAGTTTCACCTCCACAAGATCGCCAAGATCCGCCCTTTCCTCTCCATCCAAACCTCTACCCTGCTGGTTCAATCTCTCATCCTGTCCCGAATGGATTACTGTATCGGCCTCCTCTCCGATCTCCCATCCTCCTGTCTCTCCCCACTTCAGTTTATACTTCACTTTGCTGCCCGTATCATCTCTGTGCAGAAACGCTCTGGGCATGTTACTCCCCTCCTCAAAAACCTCCAGTGGCTGCCTGTCAACCTACATGTCAAGCAAAAACTCCTCACTCTCGGCTTCAAGGCTCTCCATCACCTAGCCCCCTGCTACCTCACCTCCCTTCTCTCCCTCCACAGCCCAGCCCACACCCTTAGCTCCTCTGTCGCTAACCTCCTCACTCTAACTCGTTCTCGCCCGTCCCGCCATCAGCCTCTGGCCCATGTCCTTCCCCTGGCTTGGAATGCCCTCCCTCTGCACATCCACCAAGCTAGCTCTCTTCCTCCCTTCAAAGCCCTACTGAGAGCTCACCTCCTCCAAGAGGCCTTCCCAGACTAAGCCCACTCTTGCCTGTCCTCCTCCCCATCACCCCGCCCTACCTCCTTCCCCTCCCCACAGCACTTGTATATATATATTTGTACAGATTTATTGCACTATTTACTTTACTTGTCCATATTTACAATTCTATTCCTTTTGTTCATGATGTGCATATAGCTTTAATTCTATTTGTTCTGACGACCTTGACACCTGTTTACATGTTTTGTTTTGTTGTCTGTCTCCCCCTTCTAGACTGTGAGCCCATTGTTGCGTAGGGACCATCTCTATATGTTGCCAACTTATACTTCCCAAGCGCTTAGTACAGTGCTCTGCACACAGTAAGCGCTCAATAAATACAAATGAATGAATGAATAAATATGAATGAATGAATGAATGAATGAATGAATGAATGAATGAATGAATGAAGTGGGATTGCCCGAGGTCCTAGAGGAAACGTGGCAGAACTGGGATTAAAATCCAGGTAAATCTCCACTCCCTGCATTTAGCTCTACTTTCTCACTTTTCACATCTTTTTATCTCTTCCACTTTAACTTCATCCCCTCTGTCTATCCCTTACCTCTTCTCTCTTGGCTTACCCTCTCCTGTTTCCTGCACATCACCATCTTTCTGAACTTTCTTTCTTCTCTTGTCCCTTCTGTTTCTTCCCCATGCCCATGTATCTTTCTCCCCCGTCCCTTCTCCAATTCTTCCTTCCCTTTTTTTTTTCATCTGTCCCTTGTCTCTTTCTCTTCCGGTCCCTTCTCCCTTGCCCCTCTGTTCCCTGGTCTCTTTCTCTCCCAGTCCCATCAACCCTTTCTCTCACGGTTCCATCTCCTTTTCTCCCTTGATGGCTTCTCCCTTTCTCCTCTTGTCCTTTCTCCCTTTTTCAATTTTCCCTTTACTCTATCCTTTTCCCTTTTCTCCTCTCTTCTTCCCACCCATCCTTTACACAGTCCCTTTCACTCTTTCTGGTCCCACCTTCTGACCACCTACAGCCAGTGATGTTCTACCCAGTCTTTCAACACCTCTGACCCCTATCTCCACCATTGCTGGACTGTCTGAGGCCAGACTGCGTCATTCCCAGCTAATTGCCTGGAGTCTGAGCCCCGGAGGAACTGCAGCTATGGCTGGATGAACATCGGCCACTGGGCAAATGATGGAAGCAGCAATCACGTAATAATAATAATAATAATAATAATGACATTTATTAAGCGCTTACTATGTGCAAAGCACTGTTTTAAGCGCTGGGGAGGTTACAAGGTGATCAGGTTGTCCCACGGGGGGCTCACAGTCTTAATCCCCATTTTACAGATGAGGTAACTGAGGCATACAGAAGTGAAGTGACTTGCCCAAAGTCACACATCTGACAAGTGGCAGAGCTGGGATTTGAACCCCTGACCTCTGACTCCAAAGCCCGTGCTCTTTCCTCTGAGCCACGTTGTTTCTCAGGGTTGCGTGTTCTATCCCACGTAGTGGATAGAACACGGGGCTGAGAGTCAGAATGTCATAGGTGCTAATCCTGGCTCTGCCACCTGCCCTTCTTGTGGCCTTGGACAAGTTACTTCACTTCTCTGTGCCTCAATTAACTCATCTGTAAAATGAAGATTGAGATTATGAGCCCTATACGGGTTAGGGACTCGTTGTATCCATCCCAGTACTTGCTACAGTGCCAGATATATAGTAATCATTTAACAAATACCACAATTATTATTATTATTATTATTATTATTGTTCCAGCGCTTAGAACAGTGCTTTGCACACAGTAATCACTTAATAAGTGTTATTATTATTATTAGTAGTAGTAGTAGTAGTAGTAGTATTATTAACACCTGACCAGTACCAGGACTGTTTCCTCCAGGGTGTTGTTGGAGATTTTCCTCATGGAGTGATGATGGGACTAGGAGTCAGCAGCCATATGTTCTGCTACAAGGAGACAGGAGTGCTTTCTTGTTCCCCTAAAGCCCACCCTTCTGAGAGCCCTCCCTGAAGACATCTTCTTCCTCCCTTCAAAACCCTACTGAGAGCTCACCTCCTCCAGGAGGCCTTCCTAGACTAAGCTCCCTCCTTCCTCTCCCTCTCCTTCCCCTCCCCATCCCCCCTGCCTTACCTCCTTCTCCACCCCACAGCACCTGTATATATGTATATATGTTTATACGTATTTATTGCTCTATTTATTTATTTATTTTATTTGTACATATTTATTCTACTTATTTTATTTTGTTAATATGTTTTGCTTTGTTGTTTGTCTCCCCCTTCTAGACTGATAGCCCACTGTTGGGTAGGGACCGTCTCTATATGTTGCCAACTTGTACTTCCCAAGTGCTTAGTACAGTGCTCGGCACACAGTAAGCGCTCAATAAATTCGATTGAATGAACATCCAGAACACAGAACAAATCTTCTTCCTGTCTAGGCCTGGTCTCCTTCTTTTTTACTTTAATGGCATTTGTAAAGCACTTACTATATCCCAAGCACTCCAGTAGACACAAGTTAATCAGGTCGGGCACAGTCCCAGTCTAAAGTTGAAAGAGAACTCGTATTGAACCCCCTATTTATAGCTGGGGGGAAACTGAGGTCCAGAGCAGTTAAGTGATTTGCCCAAGGTCACACAGCAAGGGAGTGGTGGAGCTGGGATTATGGGCATCCAAATGAATAAAGTTTCTGACTCTCCCTGCCTTTTTCATTCTCCGTTTATCTCTGTCAACCTCTATCACTCTCAATCTCTCAACTTCTTTGTTTTTCTCTCATTTTCTGACCCAGCCTCTTCACCTGTTTGTCTCCTTCTGTCTGTCTTTCTCTGCCTCTCTAATTTTTCTCTATCTGACTCTGTATCTCTCTATGTATATGCATATATGTATAAAAGTTTGTTAGTATTTATGTATCCCTGACACATCTACCTCTGTCTCTACCTCTCTGACCTAATCACTCTTTCTCTTTCTATGACTCTCTTTGTACCTCTTTGTCTCAATCTGTCTGTTTCTGACCCTGCCTCTCTGTCTCTCCATCTCTTTCTGCCTTCCAACTCTGGTTTCATTTTACTTCTCTGTCTTTCACGGTCTCTTTTTTCTTTTTTAGCTTTTTTTAAAAAAATTCTATGGCATTTTCTTAAGTGCTCACTATGTGCCAGGCATATAAGCACTTGGATAGATCCAAGCTAATCTAGCTGGACAGAGTCTGGGTCTCTCATGGGGCCCAAAGTCTTCATCCCCATTTTACAGATTAAGGAACTGAGGCACAGAGAAATTAAGTTACTGGACCAAGGTCACACAACACAAAAGTGGAGGAAGCAGGACTAGAACCCAAGTCCTTCTGACTCCCAGGCCTGTGCTCTTTCCATTAGGCAATGCTGCTTCTCTCTCTCTATCACTGTATCTTCTTCTTCTGTCTCTCTGCGCTCTTCCTCGATTCTCCTCTCTCTGACTTCCCGTGTCTACTTGTCTCTCGCTGTCTTTCCATCTCCCTCTCTTTCTCTCTCTCTATCTCTCTCTGCCTCTTCCTCTCCCTTTCAGTAAGCCAGTCAATTATTTTTATTGAGCACTTACTGGGTGCAGAGCACTGTACTAAGCACTTGGGAGAGTACAATATAACACAACGTCCCTGCCCACAATGAGGATTCTATCTAGAAGGGGAGACAGACACTGATATCTGTCACTGAAATCTCCCAATCTCCCTCTCTCTGTCTCTGCCCCATCTCTTTGTCTTTCTCCGTGTCTTTCCATTTCTTCTTATTTTTCTCCTCTGTCTCTCTCTGTCTATGCTTCTGTCTTTCTCTTCCTATATCCCTCTTTCTTTTGTTTCAGCCTCTCACTCTCTGACTCTCTTGGTCTCTCTCTCTCTGTGTCTCTCTCTTTCTCTCTCTGTCTCTGTTTGTCCCTCTGCTTCTATGAACTCTCTCATTCAGTCTTTGTGTCTCTCTCTCTCTGTGTTTATTTAATCCCCAGGATATGCCACTGGAATCTCTTCTGTCACTTTGGAATGAAAAGAATGGATGGCAGAGTGCTTGCCTTTGAGATCTTCTCTCTGTTACAGATTGTCTTTGGGGTCTCAGGGAATGTGTTCCTCCTCCTGGTTTATGCACATGTGGTCTCCACCACCCACCGGCTGAATCCTCCGGACCTGATCCTGGCCCATCTTTCCCTGGCCAACACCATGGCCCTTCCCAACCGAGGTTATCCCCGACATCCTGTACGCTTGGGGCCTGAATAATTTCCTGGATGACGTTGGTTGTAAAATCCTCTCATACATTTATGGAGTGGTCCAGGGTCTACCATCTGCACCACCTGCCTCCTGAGCATCCTCAAGGCCATCACCATCTGCCCTAGCACCTCCCAGTGTGCAGGAGTCAAAACCCAATTCCCCAAGTGCATCCTCCCCTCCTGTCACTTCTTCGGGGTCCTCAATCTGCTGTTTGACATGACTACACTGAGAGGTGTCACGGGACCTACCTGGTAACAGCACCAGCACAAATAGGATCATCCTCCTGAAATACTGCTCTTCCATCAGTGTCCGTGCAGACACAACTCTGGTCAATGTAGTGGTGTGCTCCCTCCATGATTTGTTCTTCGTGGGGCTCATGAGTGCGACCAGTGGCTACATGGTGTTTGTCCTGCACAGACACCACCGGCAGGTCCGATACCTCCATGGGCCCGGATGCTCCCCCAAGACAATGCCCGAGGTCATAGCGGCAAAGTGAATCATTGCCCTGGTGACCCTCTTCGTCTTCCTGAATGCAATCACCCTGAGTTTTTTTTACTAAATATGAAGATAAATTCCCCTCTCATTCTTAATAGCCACAAAATTATGTCATTCACTTTTTCAGCTGTCAGTCCATTTTTGAGGATTCGCAGTGACAGGAGGGTAAGAATGTTCTGGAAAATGAATTCTCATATTCCCAACTTGGATCCCTCTTAGGATCTTGGGAAAAGGTGCATGCCTGATGGGGGGAGGGGGGAATCCAGCGATCTGGGGAACAGGATAGTATTGGAACTGGGTTGGTTGGGCTAGAGACACCCTGTCCTGCAAATCTCATTCTCCTGTATGCCCAGAGCATACCCCTGTATACCTGGTACCCAGGTGGTACTTCCATCTCCACTGAGCAGGCTTCCACGTCTGTATGTGTTTGTGACATTGAAGCAGAACTACCTGGGGTCCTGGTACCCTGCTCCAAGTTTCCCCATGGTCATTGACACCAACCAATCCCTGATAATTCTGAGAGTCACTGGTTCGGGGAAGGGAGATAACCCAGAACAGGTGATGCAATCAGTAACATTGGGTGTAAATTCAAGTCTGTCAAGGTTTGCCAGCATTCCCATGGTGCATGGCTTTTCATACAAGGGCCTAGCCAGGGAGTTTGAATACCTCAGTGCAAACCATCCCCACTAGTGCGAATACAAATTCATGCACATGTCTTGCTGGAGGCAGGGCATGCCTCACTATGACTGGTGTCTGTCCAATGCTTATCAAAATGGCAAAGAACCAGAAATGTGCATGACTGAGTTTTTATGGGCAGAATGTGCAAGTATGGAAGAAATTCACTCTCAACAACACAATCCTGAATGCAATCTCAGCACCAGAAGTGGAAATGAGAAGGAGCATGGCTAAGTGGTTAGAGCACAGGCCTTGGAGCCAGAAGACCCTGTGTTCTACTCCTGGCTCTGCCACTTTCATTCATTCATGCAATCATATTTATTGAGTGCTTACTGTGTGCAGATCACAGTACTAAGCATCTGGGAAATAACAATATAACAATAAACAGACACATGCTGGGAGACCTTGGGCAAGTCACTTTGCTTCTCTGAGCCCCAGTTACCTCAGCTACAAAATGGGGTTTAAAACTACGAGTTCCATGCCAGGCAGAGACCTGATTAACTTGTGTGAACCCCAGTGCTTAGTAGGGTGTCTGCCCCATAGTAAGTGCTTAACAAATTCTATAAAAACAGTCTTTGAACAAAAGAACAACTCTACTACCTTTCTCATTATTCTTATTCTTATCATCATCATTTTTATTATTTACTATTATTAGTAGTAGTTGTCATAGTAGTTGTTGGAGCAGTGTAGTAGTAATAGAAGTGATAGTAGCATTTATTGAGCACTTTATTGGTGTATTGTCCTCTACTAGAACCTTAGAAAGTATAGAAAAGGAAAGAGAGACATACCAACTCAACGATCTAACCAGAAAGACGAGTTCAAAACTTTCTCATCACCCATCCTCCTGTCTCTCCCTGCTTCAGTCTATGCTTCAGTCTGTATTTCACCCTGGTGCCCAGATTATTTTTCTACAGAAACGTTCTTGACATGTCACTCCCCTCCTCAAAAATCTCCAGTGATTGCGTATCAACTCCTCACTATTGGTTTCAAAGCTCTCCATCACCTCACCCCCTCTTACCTCACCTCACTTCCTCCTTCTACAGCCCAACCCACACTCACTGCTCCTCTGAAGCTCACCTCCTCACTATACCTCATTCCCGCCTGTCCCGCCGTCGATCCCTGGCCAAGGTCCTACCTCTCACCTGGAAGGCCCTCCCTCCACATATCTACCAAACTAGCTCTCTTCCTCCCTTCAAATCCTTATTGAGAGCATACCTCCTACAGGAGGCCTTCCCAGACTGAGTCCCCCTTTCCCCCTCCTCCTCCCCATTCCCCTGCCCTACCTCCTTCCCTTCCCCACAGCACCTGTATATATGTTTGCACAGATTTATCACTCTATTTTACTTGTACATATTTACTATTCTATTTATTTTGTTAATGATGTACATTTAGCTTTAATTCTATATGTTATGACGACTTGAAACCTGTCTACATGTTTCATTTTGTTGTCTGTCTCCTTCTTCTGGACTGTGAGCCTGTTGTTGGGTAGGGAGCGTCTCGATATGTTGCCAACATGTACTTCCCAAGCGCTTAGTATAGTGCTCTGCACACAGTAAGTGCTCAATAAATACGATTGAATGAATGAATGAATTAATGATGCATACATAGCTATAATTCTATTAAACTATTCTGATGGCACTGACACTTGCCTAATTGTTTTGTTTCGTTGTCTGATTCCCCCTTCTAGACTATGAGCCCATTGTTGGGTAGGGACTGTCTCTGTTTCCCAATTGTACTTTCCAAGTGCTTAGTACAGTGCTCTGCGCACAGTAAGTGCTCAATAAATACGATGGAATGAATGAATTCATGAATAAAAATAGCAGATTATAATCATAATGAAATCCGGGGTCTCCCATTTTAACTCTATTCTCTGTTAGAGTACAATATGATAGTGTTGGTAGATGTGATCCCTAGCCAATAAGAACTACAGTCTAGAGGGGAGACTGGTATTAAAAAAATTACAAATAGGGGAAATGGCAGAGTTTTAAGACATGTACATACCTCTTTGGAGCTGGGTATAGGGTATCAACGTGCTTAAAGGCTACATACCTGAGAGCCTTGATGATGCAAAGCACGATGGAGAATAGGGTTGAAAGGGGCTCTTGGGAGAGCGATGATTATGTAAATAGTGATGCTGACATTGCTGATGATGATGAAGATGAAAATTGATGAGTGAAAGTATTCATACTAGAAATCTTCTACTCGTCTCCCTCCAAACTCAAGCAGAGTTTTCTCATTCATTCATTCATTCATTCAATCATATTTATTGAGCACTTATTGTGTGCAGAGTACTGCACTAAGTGCTTGAAAAGTGCAATTCAGCAATAAAGAGAAACTATCCCTGCCCACACTGAGTTGACAGTCCAGAAGCGGGGAGACAGACATCAAAACCACTAAAGAAGCATCAACACAAATAAATAGAATTATAGATACATACTCATCAAAATAAGTTAACAGGCATCCATATAAATAAACAGAATTATAGATATATGCATATACACACAAGTGCTGTGGGGTGGGGGAGAAGAGCTAAAAGAGGTAGTCGAGGTGACGCAGAAGGGAGGGCGAACTGAGGAAAAAGGGGGCTTAGTCTGTGAAGGCCTCGTGGAAGAGGCGAATCTTCAGTAGGGATTTGAAGAGGGGAAGACAGATTGCTTGGTGGATTTGAGGAGGGAGAGTGTTCCCTGCCAGGGGTAGGACATGGGCCAGGGGTTGACAGCAGTACAGGAAAGATCGAGGCACAGTGAGAAGGTTAGCACCAGAGGAGTGGACTGTGTGGGCTGGGATGTAGAAGGAAAGAAGGGAGGTGAGGTAAGAAGAAGGAAGGTAATGGAGAGCTGTGAAGGCAATAGTGAGGAGTTTTTGTTAGATACGGAGGTTGACAGGCAACTACTGGAGATTTTTGAGGAGGGGGGTGACATTTTCTGAACTTTCTGTAGAAAGATAATCCAGGCAGCCTAGGAAAGTATGGACTGAAGTGGGGAGAGGCAGGAAGTAGGGAGGCCAGAAAGGAGTCTGATCCAGTAATCCAGTTGGGTTAGGATGAGTGATTGTACTAAGAATTTGGATGAAGAGGAAAGGGCGGATCTTGGCGATATTGTGAAGGTGAGACCGGCAGAATTTGGTGACGAATTGGATATGTGGGGTGAATGAGAGAGAGGAGTCAAGGATGACATCAAGTTTGTGAAATGTGAGACAGGAAGGATGGTTGTACCGTTCACAGTGATGGGAAAGTTTGGGAGAGGACAGTGTTTGGGAGAGAAACTAAGGTTCTCTGTCTTGGACATATTGAGTTTTAAGTGGCGGGAGGAGATCCAAGTAGAGATGTCCTGAAGGCAGGAGGAGATGCGAGCCTGGAGGGAAGAAGAAAGAACAGGGGAGGAGATATAGATTTGGTTGTCATCCACATAGAGATGATAGTTGAAGCCATAGGAGCAAATGAGTTCTCAAAGGAAGTGAATGCAGTTGGAGAATAGAAGGGGACCAAGAAGTGAACCTAAAGTTAGGTGTTGGGAGGGGAAGGAGCAGCCCAAGAAGGATACTGAGAATGACCGGCCAGAGAGATGAGGAGAACCAGGAGAGGATGGAATCAGTGAAGCCAAGGTTGGATAACCTGTTAAGGAGAATGTGATGGTCCACAGTGTGAAAGCCACCTGAGAGGTCGAGGAGGATTAGAATGGAGTAGAAGCCATTGGATTTGGCAAGAAAGGGGTCATTGGTGATCTTTGAGAGGGAGGTTTCTGTGGAATGAAGGGAGCAGAATCCAGATTGGAGGTGGTCCAGGAGAGAGTTGGAGGAGAGGAATTTGAGGCAGCGAGTGAAGATGACTGACTCCAGAAGTTTGGAAAGGAAGAGTAGGAGGGAGATGGGGCGCTAACTGGAGGGAGTAGTGTAGTCAAGAGAGGGGTTTTTTTAGGATGGGGAGATGTGAGCTTATTTGAAGGCAATGGGAAAGAAGCCAATGGAGAGTGAGCGGTTGAATGTGGTAGTTACTGAAGGAAGGAGAGACGGGGTGAGAGTTTTTATAAGGTGTGGAGGAATGGAGTCCAATGCGCATGAAGAGGGGGTGACATTTGAGAGAAGGCAAATCTCCTCTGAAGGTACTGCTGAAAGATGGGAAAATACAGAAGGGGCCCAGGAGGAGGCAGAATGGAGGAGGGGGGAGAGGGGAGTTGGGGAGCTCAGACCAGATGATGTTAATTTTCTTGATGAAGTAGTTGGCCAGATCGTTGGAGAGCAAGGCATGGGGGGTGTGAGGAGACAAGGTTCCTGAGGAGGGAGTTAAATGTCCAGAACAGCTGATGGGGGTGATGAGCATGGGCGTCAATAAGGGAAGAGAAATAATCTTGCCGGGCAGAAAAGAGGGCACCGTTAAGGCAAGAATGGAGAAACTTGAAGTGGACAAAGTCAGCCTGATTGTTTAGATTTCCACAAATACCCTTCAGCGACTCAGGCAGAAGAGCGAAGGAGGCAGACAGTGGAGGTGGATCACCTCCAGGACCGTGGGTTAGTGGTGGGAGAGGAACGAAGGAATGGGGAGCAAGTGAGTTGAGTTGAGAGAGGGTGGTGTTAAGAGCATCTATTTCGTCATCAAGAGTGGGTAGAATGGAAATGAAGGCTGGGGGTGTGTGTGATGCGCTGAGAGAGATGGATGAGATGGATGGAAGACAATAATTATTATTATCAGTTTTCTATGTCATGGTAGTAGTAAACAAATGTATTAATCAACTTCTGAGTGCAAGGCACTGTACTCTGAGCTTGGAAGACCTTATTTATGGTGTTCACTGGTTGCTTTTCATGTTTATTAAATACCTATCCTAGTAAGTGCTGGGATAGATACAAAAAATTGGATTAGTCACAGTCTCTGTCCAATAGAGGTCATAAAATCTAACCAATCAACAATATTTTTGAAACACTTATTCTGTGTATTAAGCACTCGTGAGGGTTCAAAAGACATTATCCATGCCTCAAGGAACTCAAGGCCTAGAGGAGGGGGGATGGAGTGGGGTGGTGCGGGGTTGGGCCGGGAAAGTTAGGGGACAGATAATAATGTACATTGCCGATAGAAATAAGAAGGAATGTTGCCATGTACATGAGTTAATTCTTGAGAAATAGTTTAATAAGATAGGTACAAATGTGTACAGTCTAAGAGGGAGGGATGGAAGTTTCATGTCTCCATTTTACTCATTAGGAAATCAAAGTCCAGAGAAGCGAAGTGACCTGCTCTAGGTCACACAACAGGCCAGAGGCATAGCTGGGACTACATCCCGGTTCCTCAGATTTTCAATTCCATGCTCATTCCTCTGGGCTTCAGAGACAAGGACAGGGCATAGACGGAGAAAAGCAGGATAACAATGGATTAAGAATAACTGTAACTATCACTGCCAACAAATCAGTATAATAGGGTTAAAATTGGAAAGTTGGGAAAGAATGAATGACAGTCCAGTATCTGGAATTCTAGGAGACTCATCCTGCACTTGGGAAGCTGATCTGGGCAATGGCAACTTCAGAGAGCCAGTCTCGAGGTGGCTCGTTGCTCCAGGGGACAAGGACCTTGGGGTGGTGGTCAGTTTACCAGAACTCCTCACCCTCGGCTTCAAGGCTCTCCATCACCTCGCCCCCTCCTACCTCACCTCCCTTCTCTCCTTCTACAGCCCAGCCCACACCCTCCGCTCCTCTGCCACTAATCTCCTCACCGTGCCTCGTCCTCGCCTGTCCCGCCGTCGACCCCCGTCCCACGTCATCCCCCTGGCCTGGAATGCCCTTCCTCCGCACATCCGCCAAGCTAGCTCTCTTCCTCCCTTCAAGGCCCTACTGAGAGCTCACCTCCTCCAGGAGGCCTTACCAGACTGAGCCCCCCCTCATCTCCCCCTCCTCCCCCTCCTCATCCCCCTGCCTTACCACCTTCCCCTCCCCAAAGCACCTGTATATATGTATATATGTTTGTACGTATTTATTACTCTATTTACTTATTTATTTTATTTGTACATGTTTATTCTATTTATTTTATTTTGTTAATATGTATTGTTTTGTTCTCTATCTCTCTCTTCTTGACTTTGAGCCCACTGTTGGGTAGGGACCGTCTCTATATGTTGCCAACTTGTACTTCCCAAGCGCTTAGTACAGTGCTCTGAACACAGTAAGCGCTCAATAAATACGATTGAATGAATGAATGAATGAACTCATTCCTAAATTCTGATGAGTTCCCTCCATCTGGAGAAGACAAAAACTCCTATTGGTTACTCCTCTCTACAGCGAATACAGTCTCACCATTGGCCTAAAGGCAATCCAACAGGTTTATGGTTCCCCCTACCAGTCATAATCATAACAATATTTGTTAAGCACTATTTGCCAGTCACTGTCCTAAGTGCTAATGTAGATACAAGGTAATCAGGTCAGACACAATCCCTGTATCACACGGTGTTCACATTCTTAATCCTCATTTTCTAGTTGAGGTAACTGAATCACAGGGAAGTAACGTTGCTTGGCCAAAATCATAGAGCAGACAAGTTGAAGAGTCTGGATTTGAACCCTGTCTTGACCCCACTGCCCATTCTAGGTATCTCCCTATCTCCCTCCTACCCTTCTTTTTCAAACTCCTAGATGAGTCATCCACACGCGCTGCCTCGAATTTCTCAACTACACCTCTCTCCTAGGCCCCCTCCAATCTGGCTTCTGCCCCATACACTCCACTGAAACTGCCCTCTCAAAGGTCACCAATGACCTCCTTATTGCCAAATCCAATGGCTTCTGCTCTATCCTAGTACTCCTTGATCTCTCCGATGCCTTTGACATTGTCGACCATCCGCTTATCCCCCTCCACACGTTATCCAATCTTGGCTTCACGGACTCCATCCTCTCCTGGTTCTCCTCTTATCTTTCTGGCCGTTCATTCTCAGTCTCCTTCACAGGCTCCCCCCTCCTCATCCGCTTACTGTAGGGGTTCCTCAAGGGTCAGTTCTTGGTCCCTTTCTGTTCTCCATCTATACTCACTCCCTTGGTGAACTCATTCGCTCCCACGGCTTCAACTATCTTCTCTACTCTGGTGACACCCAAGTCTACATCTCCACCCCTGTTCTCTCTCCCTCCCTCCAGGCTCGTACCTCTTCCTGCCTTCAGGACATCTCCACCTGGATGCCTGCCCACCGCCATAGGAGCCCGGGATCCCGATCCTGAGAGACCCGCCCGCCATGACAGCACGGGGCCCCTGCTGCTCCCGGTAGGATCCTTCTCCTCCAGACGCCGACGCGAGGGCCAGGGATCCCCTCCCTCCGTCCCCGAGCAGCCTGCTATCGGGCGCCCATGACCCACAGTCGGGCTCCTAGCTGTAAATCGCCCGGACATCTGCAACCCCGCCCCAGGATACCGAGGCCCCCGGGCTGGACCCCCACCCACCCATCATCACTAGACTCACCCCTCGAATCCACCTCCACTCCGTCCAATTAGCCAACTGGGATCGTGGGACATTGTGTCCCCCGCTTCCATTCCACCCCCCCCCCCCCACGCCATAAACGACCTTCTTTGAGGAGCCCCCTCACTTCCTCCTTCCCGGACCGGACATGACTGATGTCCCCTCGCTCCCCTCCCCGGGGAAAAAGACACTTGTTATCACCGAGTTACTCTAACAACAATCCCATTCGCACGTAGTCAGCCCACCCACGCTATTTGGCTGTTTTCTCCTCTTCCCAGGCGTCTCCTCTCCCATGACACCCCTTAACAGTTCCGCCCTACTCCAAAACTGCTGTCCATAGGACTCCATCCTCCACCACCTCAGAGACATTTTTGCCAAGAGCCCCTGGACTCTCCTTGCCATTAGCCTCTTTGATTTGATTTGACAATTCATCTTTCTGCTTTGGGCATCATCTGCCCATTTTGCTTCTGCATGTCAATTGTTAACTGCTCTCTGTGATGTCATCATCAACTTATTTTATTACTGCCATCCCTTGTTAATTGTTAACTATGCTCTGTGATGTCATCATCTACTTATTTTATTATGGCTTCTGAATTATTGTCACTGCATTTTAAACTACCCGCTGCACTGCCATTTACCTTGCTGACTTCACCATGAACTATCAATACCCGTGCTCCCAACTGCCCTTCCCATTCCTCACCTTCCCCTTCCCCTCTCCCACCCAGCTCATTGGCTGCCTTTCCCCCGACCCCTCCCCCGACCCTCTCCCCAGAATCCCTCTGTAGCAGCACCAACCCTCAACCCCTGCCCTCCAACCCCCTCCTTCCCCTCCCCCCGCCCCCACCCCATCTCAGTTCTCCTTTCTCACTGCCACCCCTCTTCCCCCTCTCCCCCCACCAAGCCCGCACCAACTCATTCCAATTCAAACCCTCCCCACCCCTTGCACACTTCCCCTCCCTCCCCTCCCTCCACAGCTGCTGTCAAGTGTGGCCTTTGGAACCCCTGCTCCATTATAGGTAACCTCCATTTCATCCTGGAGCTGTTCCTTTCCAGCTCTCTCCTCCTCTTCGCCCTAACCGAAACATGCCTGACTCTGGATGACACGGTCTCTTCTGCTGCTCTCTCCAGCGGAGACTTCTTCTTCTCCCACTCCTCCAGACTCACCTGAATAGGATGTGTCGGCTTCCTCCGTGTACCCCAATGTCGTTTTTGCACTATCCCTCCTCCTCCTTCCCTTTCCTACCCCTCCTTTGAAGCCCATATTATTCGCCTCAACCACCCCCTCCAGATTCTGAAGCCGTCATCTACCGCCCCCAGGCCCCACCTCCAAATTTTTAAACGATTTTGACCACTCTCTCAACTTTTTTCTCTCCTTTTCCATGTTCACTCATCCTCGGAGACTTCAACATCCACATGGATGTTCCTGGTGACTCCTCTGCCGCCACCGTCTATCTCTCCTTGATGCTGTGAACCTCCTACTCCACTCCACCTCACCCACTCATCAACTTGGTCACGCTCTCGACCTCATCATCTCCTAGCGCTGCACTATCTCCACCATCACCGACTCTGAAATCCCTCTCTGATCATAGCCTTCTCACCTGCCTCCTCACTCACACTCCTCCCCCGGTAAATCTATATTATTACCCCACAGAGATCTCTGCTCTCTCGACTCCATCCATCTTTCTCAGAGCATCACGCCCCATCTTGCCTCCCTATCCTCTACCCAATCTTGATGACCAGATTACTGCTTTCAACTCCACCCTCTCTATTCAACTCAACTCGCTCACTCCACTTTCCCTTCTACGCTCTCACACCACTAACGCACAGCCTTGGATCGCTCCCACTGTCCGCCTCCTTCGCTCTTCTGCTCGAGCTGCTGAACTCTGCTGGCGAAAGTCTAAACACCAAGCCAAACTTGTTCACTTCAAGTTTATCCTTTCCTGCCTTAATTCTGCCCTCTCCTCTGCCAGGCAAAATTATTTCTCCTCCCTTATTGACACCCATGCCAATCATCCCCGTCAGCTTTTCCGTACATTTAACTCCCTTCTCAGGCCCCCTGTTCCTCCCCCTCCTGTATCCCTCACCCTCAACAATCTTGCCTCCTACATCATTTGTAAAATTAACACCATCAGGTCTGAGCTCCCCAAAGTCACCCCTCCCTCTTCTTCATCTTCCCTACTCTCAACCCTCTCCTCGTTTTTCCTAGTAGTATCTTCAGATGTGATCTCCTCCCTCTTCTCAAGTGCCACCTCATCCACCTGTGCTTCGGACCTCATTCCCTCTCATCTTATGAAATCTCTTGCCCCTTCCCTCCTCCCCTCCTTAACTTCCATCTTCAACCGCTCACTCTCCACTGGTTCCTTCCCCTCTGCCTTCAAACATGACCTCGTCTCCCCCATCCTAAAAAACCCCTCTCTTGGCCCCACTGCCCCCTCTTGTTATCGCACTATCTTCCTTCTACCGTTTCTTTCCAAGCTCCTAGAACGATTCGTCTACACTAGTTGCCTCGAATTCCTCAACTCCAAATGTCTCCTAGAACCCCTCCAATTTGGCTTCCGTTCCAGACACTCCACCCAAACCGCCCTCTCAAAGGTCACCAATGACCTCCTTCTTGCCAAATCCAATGGCTCCTACTCTATCCTAACCCTCCTCGACCTCTCAGCTGCCTTCGCCACTGTGGATCATCCCCTTCTCCTCAACACGCTATCCAACCTTTGCTTCACAGACCCCGTCCTCTTCTGGTTCTCCTCTTATCTCTCCGGCCATTCATTCTCAGTCTCTTTGTGGGCTCAGTTCTTGGACTCTTCTGTTGTCTATCTACACTCACTCCCTTGGTGAGCTCATTCACTCCCACGGCTTCAACTATCATCTCTACGCTGATGATACCCGAATCCACGTCTCCGCCCCTGCTCTCTCTCCCTCCCTCCAGGCTCGTATCTCCTCGTGCCTTCAGGACATCTCCATCTGGGTGTCTGCTCGCCATCTAAAACTCAATATGTCCAATACTGAATTCCTTATCTTCCCAACCAAACCCTGTCCACTCCTTGACTTTCCCGACACTGTAGACGGCACTACCATCCTTTATGTCTCACAAGCCGCAACCTTGGTGTCATCCTCGACTCCGCTCTCTCGTTCACCCCAAACATCCAACCCATCACCAAAACCTGCCGGTCTAACCTCTACAACATCGCCAAGATCTGCCCTTTCCTCTCCATCCAAACTGCTACCTTGAGCCCGTTATTGGGTAGGCATCATCTCTATATATTGCCGACCTGTACTTCTCAAGCTCTTAGTACAGTGCTCTGCACACAGTAAGCGCTCAATAAATACGATTGAATGAATGAATAAATCTCTTATTTTATCCCGACTGGATTACTGCATCAGCCTCCTCTCTGATCTCCCATCCTCCTGTCTCTCTCCGCTTCAGTCTATACTTACAATCCTTACTTATATACTTACTTCACTCTGCAGCCCGGATTATCTTTGTAAAGAAACGCTCTGGGCATGCTACTCCCCTCCTCAAAAATCGCCAGTGGCTCCTGTCAACCTACGAATCAAGCAAAAACTCCTCACTCACGGCTTCAAGGCTCTCCTTCACCTAGGCCCCTCCTACCTCACCTCCCTTCTCTCCATCTACAGCCCAGCCCGCACCTTCTGCTCCTCTGCCACTAATCTCCTCAGTGTGCCTCGTTCTCGCCTGTCCGCCGTCGACCCCCGGCCCACGTCCTCCCTCTGGCCTGGAATGCCCTCCCTCCGCACACCTGCCAAGCTAGCTCTCTTCCTCCCTTCAATGCCCTACTGAGAGCTCACCTCCTCCAGAAGGCCTTCCCAGACTGAGCCCCTTTTTCCTCTCTTCCCCATCCCCCTGTTCTACCTCCTTCCCCTCTCCACAGCACTTGTATATATTTGTAATGATTCATTACTCTATTTATTTTACTTGTACATATTTACTGTTCTATTTATTTTGTTAATGATGTGCATTATAGCTATAATTCTATTTATTCTGACGATTTTGACACCTGTCTACATGCTTTGTTTTGTTGTCTGTCTCCTTCTTCTAGGCAGTGAGCCCGTTATTAGGTAGGCACCATCTCTGTATGTTGCTGACTTGTACTTCCCAAGCGCTGAGTACAGTGCTTTGCACACAGTAAGCGCTCAATAAATACGATTGATTGAATGAATAAATGAATCTAAAACTCAACATGTCCAAGACTAAGCTCCTTATCCTCCCTCCCAAACCTTGTCCTCTCCCTGACCTTCCCGTCACTGTGGACGGCACTACCACCCTTCCAGTCTCACAAGTCTGCAATCTTAGTTTCATCCTTGACTCCGGTCTCTCATTCACCCCACACATCCAATCCGTCACCAAAACCTGCCGGTCTCACCTCGACAACATCGCCAAGATCCTCCCTTTCCTCTTCATCCAAACCGCTACCTTGCTGATTCAATCGCTCAGTCTATCCCGACTGGATTACTACATCAGCCTCCTTTCTGATCTCCAATCTTCCTGTCTCTCCCCTCTTCAGTCTATACTTCACTCTGCTGCCTGGATTATCTTTGTACAGAAAGGCTCTGGGCATGTCACTTCCCTCCTCAAAAATATCCAGTTGTTGCCGATCAACCTTCTCATGAAGGAAAGCCTCCTCCCTCTCGGATTCAAAACTCTCCATCACCTTGCCCCCTCCTACGTCACCTCCCTTCTCTCCTTCTATGGCCCAGCCAGCACCTTCCACTCCTCTGCCGGTAACCTTCTCACTGTGCTTCGTTCTCGCCTGTCCCACCGTCGAGCCCCGGCCCACGTCCTTCCTCTGGCCTGGAATGCCCTCCCTCCACACATCTGCCAAACTAGCTCTTTTCCTCCCTTCAAAGCCCTACCGAGAGCTCACCTCTTCCAGGAGGCCTTCCCAGACTGAACCCCCACCTTTTCCTCTGCTCCTCCTCCTCCCTTTCCCATTGCCCGCCTCCCTTCCTCTGCCCTACGCTTTTCCCCTCCCCCCAGCACTTGTGTATATTTGTACATATTTATTATTCTATTTATTTTATTAACGATGTGCATATAGCTATAATTCTATTTATTCTGATGGTATTGACACTTGTCTACGTGTTTTGTTTTGTTGTCTATCCCCCTCTTCTAGACTGTGAGCTCACTGTTGGGTAGGGACCGTCTCTATATGTTGCTAATTTGTACTTCTCAAGTGCTTAGTACAGTGTTCTGCACATATTAAGCGATCAATAAATAAGTTTGATTGAATGAATGAATGAAAAGCTTCTTCTGTCTCCTAGTCTTGTGCTCCATCTACTAGGCCACGCTGCTTCTCTATCCACACTATTCTCCCACTTCACACCAGCTTGCACTTTTCATTCCTCTCAAGCCAACCTAGTCACCGTAATTCATGCTCATCTTTCCTGCCTCTAACCTCTTACTCATGTCCTCTCTCACCCTTAGAACTACCTCTCCCTTCACATCTGGTAGACTTCAGACCTCCCTTCCTTTAAAGCCTTACAAGCACTACGCTATTTCACACTTAAGATAACAGATTGAAAAAAAAAACAAAAACGGCAGTTGCATGTAAAATTATACCTGTTCTTTGATTCTGCATTTCCAGTGAGATGCATGTATGATTCGGATGGTCTCCAAATTTTATTCTGCAGAATAGTCAGACACCACACCTCGTGAGGAGGTCAGTGTAAGAACCCAAAGAAACGTTTTAGGTTACATTTATACCCAAACAATCTCTCCCTTTCCCCTACATGCATTTTGCCATCTCTAACATAGGCATCCTGATTCTCAGATATAATTATCTAAGGTGCCAGGGCTTGTTGACACACTCAGTGGTCAGCAATACAATTTGGCCACTTACAAAGGACTCACTAAACCAGAGGGATTCCCTTTTAACAATTCAACTAGAGGAGCAGGATTTACTAAATCAGAGGGATTTTATATTAGCAATTTGACTCAACGAGAGGGATCTCATATAACAATTGCTCCACCGAAAGGTGTTATTTCAGGCAAGGGCTATGTTTCTACCCCTGAAGCTGCAGCACCTTGGCTCACATATGGCAGTTCCATTGCATTGCTTTCCGCACAGTTTGCAAGACTATAGAAGGCATGAAATACTTTGTATGTGGTTGAAGATCAACCACATCCTGACACCAATTGTCATCTGTTATTCTTTACCCTATTTCCTAATCTCAACTGGGATCTCGGTTGAAATCTTCTAAAAACCACTTAGTCGTTACCCGTTCTTAAAGATACACACTCCTCTTGTCTACAGCTCCAAGAGCCGAGGGCCAAACCTAATTCAGGGAGAGGGTGGGATGGAGGGGCAGGGAGGAAAGGGGAAGAGAGAAAGGGTAGCAGAGGGAAAGGGAGAAGGACAAGAAGTGGGGGAAGAAAAGGACGTGCAGGTACAGCCCTGATGATACCACGTCCCTCCATGGGCACTTCTGTTGTGTTAAATGAAATGAGGTAATTGCGGGGAGAGAGCTGGGCTCATCTTGTCTCAGATTGGTGGGCAAGAGAGAGGGGAGTTTGAGAATTTCAAGAGATGTCCCAATCTGAGTGTCTGGATTAGAGCTCAGCGAGTCACACACTGACACCTTCCTTCCCCCCTTCCAACCACAAACACACTAATCACTCCCTCAGGGAGTGGAGAGATGAGGAAAACTGCTAATAAATGCTGCCTCAGCCTTGTCCCGACAGAGTCTCACTGTCCATGAGCTGTCCTTCTGGGCTGGATTCACAGGTGGTGCGGGTAAGTAAGATAAAAATGACAAATGGCATTTTAGAGAGGTGATCCAGGCAACAGACTGAAATAAGGACTAGAGTGGGAAGAGTGTGGAAGAAAGAACACCAGTAAGGAGGGGGATACTGTAACAATCTCCTCACTGGTCTCCCTGCCAGCACATGTAACTTGTACACAGAAACACACACACACACAATTTTGTCCTTGGTATTCGAAGATGTTACTGAAGGTGTTATTCGTGTGCAAGCGAGTGTGAAAAATCTAAGGGAACAGCCACAGTCCTGGCTGCATTATCCATGCAATCTGTCCATCTGTGGTATTCACTGAGAGATTACTGTATGCACAGGACTGTGCTAAGCAGCTGGGAGAGTGCAGTACAATAGGGTTAAGCACTTGAGTCTAGATTGCACTAAGTGTTTGGGAAAGAACAATAGAAATAAATATTCACAATAGTCTAGTTATGCAAGACTGCCTGTTGTGTTATTTGTAGCTTGCAGCATCTGAGCTGTTTCTCCTTCCCCTCGTACTTTCATGCTCCTAAGAGAGTCACTGCTGCAAAACTCCATTCCTAATCACAGTGCAATATGCTGGTCTCTCTAAAGCTACTGATTCTCATCTGGGTTTTAGTATGATACGAGGCTTTGTTTTATGATGCCCTTAAACAGTCTCCTCTGCCCTCCTTGGGTTCTATTTTCAATTTCAGCCCTCCAGGTAACAGTTGTTTGGGTATCCTGCTGCTGGTCAGTCTTCTCCGTGCCCCCTTCCCCAGAACAGTGGGGTCACAGTGAGCATAGCTTCAATGCTTGGGAGACTGACTTCCTTCCAGGTCTCCGTTGCCCATGATACTGCCTTGATATATAATGTCGATAATATGAATCAGAATGTTGTCAGTGGAAATGCTCCTGATGTCTTTAGTGGTAGGACATTCAGACAGCAGTCTAGACAGGGTATGAAAAGTGTCTGCACCAGCATGCTGTCTATTTGCATCATGAGAAAGCAGTTGATCTGGGAAATATTTTGAGAAACATCCAAAGGGATTTAGCCACAGACTGAATGTATGAATGGAAAGAGAGAGAAGTCAAGGATGATACCAAAGTTTTCGGTGGGATGACAGTGTTACCAAGCATAAAGGGAACGTTAGGAGAAGGGGTGGCAATGGAAAAGAAGGTGAAGAGTTTAGTTTTGAACATGGTGAGCTTGATGCCTCAGTGGGTAATGCCTGTGGAAATGACTTGGAGAGAGGGGGAAATCCAAGATTGTAGCAGACGAGAGAGGTCAGGGTACGTGGGACAGAATTGGGAGAAATCCGCGTGAAAACTCCAATAAGCACCTGGCATAACTGAACTGGAACCCATGTCCTCTGATTCCAAGGTCGAGGCTCTTTCCTCTTGCCATGCTGCTTCTACGCTAGACTTCCATTTTCATGTTGGATGGAACAGTCAGACATAGCAGAAAGAGGTCCACAGGTCAGGGATACACAAAATTCAGACAACCCTCATTAGGTGAGAGGGTCGGGCTATTTGGAGTTCTATGCTGGCACTAAAGGCGGGGCCTACTTGAGCCCCATTTCAGGCCAGCAAGGCTAGGGACAACCCTCTATGTACAGCGTGATGATAATTTTAACAATGATACAGTTATAATAATAAAGCTCCCAGTTTGCCCAGTCCTATTGTTAACTCAAGCTGTTGTCAATCAGTGGTATTTATTTAGTGCTCACTATGCAGAACACTGTACTAAGGGCTTGTCTCGACGTATCTCACAACATCCACTCTCAGCATCTCTGTTCAGTTGTATTTTCGACTGCCACTTTACAGGTGAGGACATGGATGTCCAGAGAGGTGTAGTGGTTTGCCCAAGGTCACCCAGCAAGCACGTGGCAGTGCCGAGACAAGAATCTGGGTTTCCTGACTCCTAGACCCGCTCACTTTCTACTAGACAATGGGGCTTATAAGGATAATATTTATTAAGTGGTTACTATGCACCACCCTCTGGGGTAGAAACAAGATAATCAGATTGGACACAGACCCTGTCCCCTTTTGGGCTCAGAGTCTAAGAGGGAGACAGATGAGGGAACTGATCCCCATTTAACAAGAGAGGTAACTGAGGCACAGAGAGATTCTGTGATCTGTCAAAGGTCTCACAGCAGGTAACTGGCAGAAGCTGGGTTTCCTGACTCCTAGTCCCACCTTTGGTCCACGTGGAAAATTTCCAACTATGCCTGGAGGAGAAAGTCCTGGTGTCCACCCTTCGCCCAGTGGCCGATGTTCACCCATCAGCACCTGCAGCTCCCCTGGGTCCTCAGGTCCAGGGAAAAAGTGGGGATGAGACAATCTGGCACCAGACAGCCAGCAATGGTGGAGATGGGGGGGTCAAAGGTGGTGAACCATCTCATAGAACATCACTGGCATCAGTGAATGACGTGAAGTCAGCAATAATGTAATAATAGTAATGATAATAATAACGATAATAAAAAGAGTAATAGTGATAATGATAACCCCCTCCTACCTCCCCTCGCTTCTCTCCTTCCCGACGCACACTTTGCTCCTCTGGCACTAACCTTCTCACTGTGTCACCCTGACTTGCTCCCTTTGCTCTTTTCCCTTCTCCCCACTCCACAGCACTTATGTATACTCCTGCAATTTTGTTATTTATATTGATGTCTGTTCATTTGTATTGATGTTTGTTTCCCCTGCTCTAGACTTTGAGCTCGTGGTGGGCTGGGATTGTCTCCATTGCTGCACTGTACTTTCCCACGCGCTTAGTACAGTTCTCTGCACCCAGTAAGTGCTCAATAAATATGAGTAAATGAATAAATGTTTCAATCAAGTATTTGTTCTAAGCCAAGCACTGTTTTAATAGCAGGGTTAGACAGAAGATAATAAGGTTGGACACGATCCCTGTACCACATAGGATTCACAGCTTACAGAAGAGAACAGATATTTAATTCACATTTTGCAGATGGGGAAATTGAGGCCCAGATAAATTAAGCTATTTTCCCAAGGTCCCACAGCAAACATGTTGTGTAGCTGGGATTAGAATCCCTGTAAATCCCCACTCCCTGCACCTGGCTCATCTTGCCCCATCTCCATGCCTTCCCCTTTTATGCTTTATCCCTGCCATACTTTCCCTTACTTCCTCTCCCTTTGCTCTCTCTTGGCTCCTATCCTTCTTCCTACTCTCCCTTTCTAATCTCTCTCCTTGTCCTTTCTCTCTTTTTTCCCATGACCCCTAATAATAATAATAATAATGATGCCATTTGTTATGCACTTACTAGGTGCAAAGCACTCTTCTAAGCGCTGGGAGGATACAAGATGATCACGTTGTTCCACGTGGGGCTCACAGTCTCAATCCCCAATTTACAGATGAGATAACTGAGGCTCAGAGAAGTTAAGTGACTTGCCCCAGGTCACACAGCTGACATGTGGCAGAGTCAGGATTAGAACTCATGACCTCTGACTCCCAAGCAAGTTCTCTTTCCACTGAGCCACGCTACTTCTCAGGTAGCAGAAGCACCGTAGAGGATGGTGCTTCTCTGCTTCTCAGATAGAGAGACCCTTCTTTCTATCTCATCTTCTCCCTTTTCTCTTTATCTCTTATTTCTTTCCCATCCTGCCCCTTCTCTCTTACTCCCCCAGGCCTGTCTCCCTTTCTCCACCAGTCAATTCTCCCTTTTCTCCTTTTCCCTTTCCATTCTCCTTTTCTTTTTTTTTCCTCTACCTTTCCCACCCCTTCTAAACCCAGCTTCCTTCAGTCTTTCTGGTCTCACCCCCTGGCCACCTACTGGGAAATGCAGGCAGACCACAGAGCTTTTCTTGTTCCCCAAAAGCCCATCCAGCTGTAAGCCCACCCTGAAGCCAGCCAGAATTTAGACCATGTCTCCTTCCTGCCCACGACAGGGCTGGCCTCAGTGACTGAGCATACTCAGTGAGCTCTCTCTCTTTGGTGTCCAAGGGTCACTATTCATCACTTTTCCTCCCTCCACTCCGCCATGGAACCCAGGAGGTTGAGCGGAGAAGTGGCCAGTCTCAACTCGCACACATAGTGGTCACTTCGGATTTCACAGTATCCAACATCCCGAGGGGAGAGACTGAAAGCCCCTCAGGCCTCCTCCCATGTCTCCTTTACATTTTCCCAAGGGTACCATGGGTATCCTGTCTCATCTTTCCTGATTCCAGTCTGAAGAGTTCCAGGACTTTCTTGCTGAACTGGGGGCACATTTCCAGCATTGTCTTTGAGAAGACTAAATTGGGACAAAGTGAGATCTGGGAACCTTCTGAGTTGTTTGTGTAACCTTTCCACAAGAAAATATGTTTATCTGGGGTCTATGTAGTTAGTAGTCCTGAAATCAACTAGGCATTCAAATTAATTAATCAAAGTTTCTGTTTCACTCTTCCTCTCTCTGTCATTCATGATCTCTCTCTACCTCTCTCACTCTCAATCTCTCCACTTTGTTTCTCTGTCATTTTCTGACTGTCTCTCCAGCTGTTTGTCTCTGTCTCTCTATATATCTGTCTCTCTACTAAGTCTTTCTGACTCTCTTCCTGCTTCTGTCTTTCCATTTCCCTCAGTTTCTCTCCCGGTATCTCTGTCTGACACCTTCTCTGTTTCTCTCTATATCCATCTGTCATACACTGTTTCTGTCTCTGCTTCTGCCTCTTTTCATACATATAAAAATGTATTTATTTACTTTGATACACTTCTCCCCACTGGACTGTAAGCTTGGTGTGGGCAGGGAAGTTATCAACTATATTGTATTCCCCCAAGTGCTTATTACAGTGTGCTGCAAGTATGTGTTCAATGAATACCACTGATGGATTAATTTCTGTCCCTCTCTACCTCTCTATCTCCATCTGTCCCTCCTTCCCTCCCTGACTTCTTTCTCTTATCTATGACTCTTTCTGTCTCTCTTTGACTCATTTTGTCTCTTTCTGACCTGGTTTCACTCTCTCTCCACCTCCTGCTTCTGCAATTCTGCCTCTCTGACTGTCTGAGGGGAATGAGCTCACATGGTAGAGCACTCACTTGGCATGCCAGAGGGAGCGGGATTGTTGCCTTCATTCTCCACGTGGACCCATTTCCCCCATCTAGACTAAGATCATTATGGGAAGAGAACATATCTCCTAATTCTGTTGTAGGGTACTCTCCCAAGCACGTAGTACTCAACAAATTCCATTGATTGACTGATAGTTGGATTTCTGTCTCTCCATCTTCCCCCGCTTCTCTGCTCTTCTCTCTCTTTCTGACTCTTTCTTTCTCTGTCTCTTCCTTTACCTCTGTCTCTCTCTGACTCTCTCTCTCTGTCTCAGTGTGTATATATCTCTCTCCCCTGTTCTCTTGTTTCCTAGGTTGTGCTACTACAGGTCTCTTCTGATAGGGTAGAGAGAAAAGAATGGATGTCAGTGAGCTTGTCTATGGGACCCTCTTTCTATTACAGATTGTATTTGGGGTCTCAGGAAACATGTTCCTCCTCCTGGTTTATACACATGTGGTCTCCACCAGACACCAGCTGAATCCCCCAGATCTGATCCTGGCCCACCTGGCCCTGGCCAACACCATGGTCTTTCTCAGCAGGGGGATCCCCGACATCCTGTCAGCTTGGGGGCTGAGGAATTTACTGGATGATGTTGGGTGTAAAATCCTCTTATACCTCTACCGAGTGGCCCGGGGACTTGCCATAAGCACGACCTGCCTCTTGAGCATCTTCCAGGCCGTCACCATCAGTCCCCAAAACTCCAGGTGGACAGAAGTCAAAACTCAATTACCCAAGTACATCGTCCCCTCCTGCCTCTTCTCCTGGATCCTCAATCTGCTGATTGACATGAATACACCGATGTTGGTCACGGAACCCGGAAACAGCACCAGCATAAATAGAGTCAACCTCCTGAAATACTGCTCTTCTATCAGTGTCAGTGCAGCCACAACGCTGGTCAATACAGTGGTGCTCTCCCTCCGCGATATGTTCTTTGTGGGACTCATGAGTGCAGCCAGTGGCTACATGGTGTTTGTCCTGCACAGACACCACCGGCGGGTCCAGCACCTCCACGGGCTCAGCCGCTCACCTAGGACAAGGCCCGAGGTCCAAGCAGCCAAGAGAGTCATTGCCCTGGTCACCCTCTATGTCTTACTGTATGGACGGGATACAATCACCCTGAGTTTATTATTTCATATGAAGAAAATTTCCCCTCTCATTCTTAGTAGCCATAACATTATGTCCTTCACGTTCTCAGCTGTCAGTCCGTTTCTGATAATTCTTAGTGACAGGAGGGTGAGAATGTTCTAGAAAAGGCATTCTCATATTTCCAACTGGGATCTCACTTAGGGTCTTAGGAAATGGTGCATGTCCAATGGGGAATGGAGGATTCAGGGATTTGGGGAACAGGAGAGTCTTGGAGCTTGGCTGGAAGGTTTAGAGATACTCTGTCCTGCAAGTCTCATTCTCCTGGATCCGGGAGGCCTTCATATTCACTAAGCTGGCTTCTATGTCTGGATCTCCATCACCTCGTCCCCTCCAACCTCACCTCTCTTCTCTCCTTCTACAGCCCAGCCCGCACACTCTGCTCCTCTGCCGCTAACCTCCTCACTGGGCCTCATTCTCTCCTGTCCCACCATTGACCCCCGGCCCACGTCCTCCCTCTGGCCTGGAATGCCCTCCCTCCGCACATCCGCCAAGCTAGCTCTCTTCCTCCTTTCAAAGCCCTACTGAGAGCTCACCTCCTCCAGGAGGCCTTCCCAGACTGAGCCCCCCTTTTTCCTCTCCTCCTCTCCATCGCCCCCCGCCCTGCCTCCTTCACCTCCCCAAAGCACTTGTATATATTTGTACATATTCATTACTCTATTTATTTTACTTGTACACATTTGCTACTCTATTAATTTTATTAATGATGTGCATACAGCTATCATTACTCTATTTTACTTGTACATATTTGCTACTCTATTCATTTTATTAATGATGTGCATATTGCTATAATTCTATTTATTCTAACAGCTTTGTTTTGTTGTCTGTCTCCCCCTTCTAGATTGTGAGCCCGTTGTTGGGTAGGGGTGGTCTCTATATGTTGACGACTTGTACTTCCCAAGCGCTTAGTACAGTGCTCTGCATGCAGTAAGCGCTCAATAAATATGATTGAATGAATGAATGTATGTGTTTGTGACATAGAAACAGAACTTCCTGGGGTGCTGGTACCCTGCTCTAAGTTTCTCCATGGTCCATGACACCAAACAATTCTTGATAGTTCTGAAAATCGTTACTTGGGAAAAAAGGAAGGCCCAGGACAGAGGAAGCTGCCATTAGCAGAGGGGGTAAATTCAGGTCTGTCAGAGTCTGCTAACATTTCCATGACGCATGTTATTTGTTATGAGGACTGGGCCAGGTAGTGTGAATACCTTTTTAATAACATTTGTTAAGTGCTTATTATGTGTTGGACACTGTACGAATCACGGAGATAGGTACAACATAATCAGGTTGGACATAGTTCATGCTCCACATTCATTCATTCATTCATTCATTCATTCAACTGTATTTTTTGAGTGCTTATTGTGTGCAGAGCACTGTACTAAACACTTGGAATGAACAGTTCAGCAACAAAGAGAGACAATCCCTCCCAACAATGGGCTCACAGTCTAGAATGGGGCTCACAATCTTAATCCACATTTTACAGATGAGGTAACTGAGGGACAGGGAAGTTGCCTGCCCAAGGTCAAACAGAAAATAATTGGTGGAGCTGGGATTAGAACCCTGTTCCTTCTTATTCCCAGGCTCATGCTCTATCCACTAGGCCACACTGCATCTCTGTGCAAACCACTACCCCTAATGAAAATACAAATTCCTGCTGGAGGAGGGACATACCTCTTCAAGACTGGTGTTTCACCAATGCTCATCAGAATATCAAAGAGCCAGGAATTGTGCATGACTTTTCAAGGGTTATGACAGACAAGTGTACAATAAATTCTCTCTCAACAACGCAATCATGGATACAATCTCACCAGCAGCAGGGTACTGTCTTCAATTCAAAGTGCAACCCTACTACATATTCTTATTATCTTCTATTATTAGTAAAATTATTTATAGTAGCAGTAGTAGTTGTTGTAGTAATAGAAGTGATAGTAATGTTTATTGAGCACTCACTCATTGTGTTGTACTATATTAGTCGCTAGGAAAGTATAGATAACAAACTACCAACCCACAGTGAGCTTACATTCTAACTGGAAGACAAGCATAAAAAGAAAAGTATTAGATCATAAGAAACACGAGGTTTGGTATCTCACATCTCAACTCTATTCGAGGTTGAAATATGTAACAATAGAGAAGGTAGACACGATCTCCATCCCCAAAGAACTTACAGTCTAGAGGGAAGGCAAACATTAAAAAAAACAGATGGGGAAATGGCAGAGTTTACTATACATATCTATCTATCTATATATCTATATAAACTATTTATATTTCTTATATAGCTAGATAGATATAGATATATACAAAGATGTATATATATATATATATATATATATATATCCATTTAACTATCTATACCTTTTTACATAGCCTTTACATTTCATAGATAGATAGATCTCAAAGCACTTAGGGGATACAGACCCCAGAGCATAGGCAATGCAAAAGGTGAATATGGTTGGAGAATGACTCTTGGAGGAGATATGCTGCTGTTATTAGTGATGTTGAAGAACACTGGTCATGAAAATTACTCACAGTGGAGATTTTGATTTCGTTGGTTTCCCCACTACCTCCTCTACTGGTGTTCCACCAATTGTCATGCAGAGTTTTCTCTGCAGTAGTAGTTAAACGTATTCACTAATCACCTACTGAGTGCCGAGCAGTGTACCAAGAGCTTGGAAGAAATGATCTAAAGGACCTCATTTTTGATATTTCTCAATTTGTTTTGGAGTTTATTAAATACTCATTGTACTAAGTGCTGGGATGACTACATATGCTCAGATAAGAAACAGCCCCTGTCCCAGAGGGGGCATGCAATCTAATCACCCAACAGTATTTCTGAGCACCTACTGTGTTTAGAATATTGTGCTAAGCACTCTGGGAGTACAAAAGAGTTAGCAGACATGATCCATAACCTCAGGTGGCTTGCAGTCTGGTAGGGGAGAGAGACAAACAATAAAGTAAATTACAGTTAGCAATAAGGACTGTTGCAATGAACATGAGTTAGTGCTTGAGAAATAGGATATATGAGATAAATACAAAAGGTTTATAGTCTAAGAGAGTCTCATTTTACAGATAAGAAAACGAAACCCAGAGAAGCAGTGTCAGGTTCAAGGTCACACAGCAGGCCAGTGGCAGAACTGGAACTAGATCCTGATTTTCCATATTTCCAGTCCTGTGCTCTTTCTACTGGGCTTCAGGGGCAAGGACAGAGCTTGTGATTAAAGGAATAAAATTGACATTGGAACAATTACAAGTAATAGTGCCAACAAACCACGATAACAAGGGTTAAGATCTGTTAGGTGAGGAAGAAGGGGTGACAGACCATCCAGCACTCTAGTATACGCACCTTTCTCAATATTCTAAAGGTTCCTGCACTGGGGTTTGGCCACAGAGAGGCTGACTGTCAGCGGCAGACCCAGAAGGCCAGGTTCTGGGTGGACAAGTAATATTGAGACTGTTGCCAGTTTATCAGGATTCCCTCCTAAATTCTGATGAGGTCCCACCATTTGAGAAGAAAACAGCTCCCAGCCATTGCCCAGTCTTCTCTGCAGCAGGGTCTCACCAGTATCTTTAAGTCACTGCATCAATTTTTCCCCTACTAACAATCCACTACACCCCATCTTGCAGTTTTCTTTATTCTCAAGCCACCCTAGTAAACTTGTGTCTTTCTCATCCCTGCTGTCACCGACCTCTTGCTCACATCCTCTCTCCCCCGCAGGGGAAGTGCCTCCCCCTTCACATCCAGCAGTCATTCATTCATTCAATCGTATTTATTGAGCGCTTACTGTGTGCAAAGCGCTGTACCAAGCGCTTGGGAAGTACAAGTTGGCCACATATAGAGACGGTCCCTACCCAACATTGGGCTCATAGTCTAGAACGGGGAGACAGACAACAAAACAAAACGTGGACAGGTGTCAAACCGTTAGAATAAATAGAATTGTAGCTATATGCACATCATTAACAAAATAGAGTAGTAAATATGTACAAGTAAAATAAATACAGTAATAAATCTGTACAAATATATACAAGAGCTGTGGGGAGGGGAAAGAGGTGTGGGGGGATGGGGAGGAGGAGAGGAAAAAGCTCAGTCTGGGAAGGCCTCCTGGCGGAGGTGAGCTCTCAGTAGAGCTTTGAAGGGAGGAAGATGTGTGGAGGGAGGGCATTCCAGGCCAGGGGAAGGATGTAGGCCAGGGTCCGACAGTGGGACAGGCGAGAACAAGGCACAGTGAGGAGGTTAGCGCCAGAGGAGCAGAGGGTATGGGCTTGGCCGGAGAAGGAGAGAAGGGAGGTGAGGTAGGAGGTGGCAAGGTGATGGAAAGCCTTGAAGCCGAGAGTGAGGAGTTTTTGCTTGATTCGTCGGTTGACAGGCAACCACTGGAGAATTTTGAGGAGGGGAGTGACATGCCCAGAGCCTTTCTGTACAAAGATAATCCAGCCAGCAAAGTGAAGTGTAGACTGAAGGGAGAGACAGGAGGATGGGAGATCAGAGAGGAGGCTGTTGCAGTAATCCAGTCGGGATGGGATGAGAGATTGAACCAGCAAGGTAGCGGTTTGGATGGAGAAGAGAGGACGGATCTTGGCAATGTTGTGGACGTGAGACCGGCAGGTTTTGGTGATGTATTGGATGTGTGGTGAATGAGAGAGCGTAGTCAAGGATGACACCAAGGTTGCAGGCTTGTGAGACGGGAAGGATGGTAGTGCCGTTCACACTAATTGGGAAAGTCAGGGAGAGGACAGGATTTGGGAGGGAAGATAAGGAGCTCAGTCTTGGACGTGTTGAGTTTTAGATGGAGACATCCAGATGGAGATGTTCTGAAGACAGGAGGTGATACGATCCTGGAGGTAGGGAGAGAGAACAAGAGTGGAGATGTAGATTTGGGTGTCATCAGTGTAGAGGTTGTGGTTGAAGCTGTAGGAGCGAATGAGTTCACCAAGGGAGTGAGTACAGATGGAGAACAGAAGGAGACCAACACCTGACCCTTGCAGAAACCCTACAGTAACGGGATGGGAGGGGGAGGAGGTGCCCGCGAAGGAGACTGAGAATGTATGGCCAGAGAGATAAGAGGAGAACCGGGAGAGAACTGAGGTGTTTTTCATCTCGACTTCTCAAATGCCTTTCACACTGTCGACTACCCCCTTCTCCTGGAAACATTATTAAACCTCAGATTCACTGATGCTGTCTTCCCCTGGATCTCTTCTTATCTCTCTGACTGCTCAATATTCGTCTCTTTGATGGGTTCCTCCTCTGCCTTCCAACCCCTAACTATGGGGGTCCCTCAAGGTTCAGTTCTGGGTTCCCTTCTTTTCTGCATCTACACCAAGGTTGGATAGCGAGTTGAGGAGAAGGGGATGGTCCACAGTGTCAAAGGCAGTTGAGAGGTTAAGGAGGATTAAGGGACAGTACGAGCCATTGGATTTGGCAAGAAGGTAGTCATTGGTGACCTTTAAGGAGGCAGTTTCGGTAGAGTGTAGGGGACAGAAGCCAGATTGGAGGGATTCTAGGAGAGTGTTGGCGTTGAGGATTTCGAGGCAGTGAGTGTAGACGGCTCATTCTAGGAGTTTGGAAAGGAATGGTAGGAGGAAGATAGTGCGATAACTAGAAGGGTCAGTGGGGTCAAGGGAGGGTTTTTTAGGATGGGGGAGACGTGGACATTGTTTGAAGGTAGAGGGGAAGGAACCAGTGGAGATTGACCGGTTGAAGACGGAAGTTAAGGAGGGGAGGTCGAGGTTGTTTATAAGATGAGAGAGAATGGGTGGGAAGCACAGGTGGGTGGGATGGCACTTGAGAGGAGGGAGGGGATCTCATCTAAAGACAATGCTAGGAAAGATGGGAAAGTAGAGGAGAGGGTTGAGAGCAGGGTGGATGAAGAAGAGGGAGGGGTGACTTTGGGAGCTCAGACCTGATTTAATTTTCCTAATGAAACTAGGTGGCCAGATCATTGGGGATGAGGGGTGGAGGAGGGGGAGGAATAGGGGCCCTCAGGAGGGACTTAAATGTCCGGAACAGCTGGCGTGGGTGATGGGCATGGGTGCCAATAAGGGAAGAATAATAGCTTTTCCTGCTAGAGTAGAGGGCAGAGGTATGGTAGAAAAGGATAAATTTAAAGTGAACATGGTTGCCTTGAAGTTTACACCTTCGCCAGCAGCGTTCAGCAGCTCGAGCATAAGAGCAAAGGAGGCAGACAGTGACAGTGATCCAAGGCTGTGGATTAGTGGTGCGAAGCGAAAGGGGAGCAAGTGAGTTAAGATGAGTAGAGAGGGTGGAGATGAGAGCAGTAATCTGGTCATCAAGAGCGGATAAAGAGTATGGGGAGGCGATGTGGGGTGTGATGCGTTGAGAGAAATGGATGGGATCAAGAGAGCAGAGGTCTCTGTCGGGGAATAATATAGATTTACGAGGGGGAGAAGTGTGCGAGAGGAGGCAGGTGAGAAGGTTATGATCAGAGAGAGGGATTTCAGAGTTGGTGAGGGTGCCCATGTTTCCACTCTCCTAAATAAACCCTCCCTGAACCCCACGGCTCCCTTCAGTTTTCGCCCAATCTCCATCCCACCATTCCTCTCAAAACTCCTTGAGTGAGTTGTCTATACCTGCTGCCTCTAATTCATCTCCTCCAATTTTTTCTTTGACTCCAGTCTGCCTTCCATTCCCTTCCAGAATGTCAACAATGATCCCCTTCTTGCCATATCCTGGCCTCTATTCCATCCTAATCCTCGTCGACCTCTCAGATGTCTTTCACACAGTCGACCACCCCCTTCTCCTGGAAACATTATTCAACCTCAGCTTCACTGATGCTGTCTTCCCCTGGTTCTCTTCTTATCTCTCTGACCGCTCATTATTGGTCTCTTGGCGGGTTCCCCCTCTGCCTCCCAACCCCTAACTGAGGGGGACTCTCAAGATTCAGTTCTGGGTTCCCTTCTGATCTGCATCTACACCCACTCCCTTGGAGAATTCGCTTGCTCCACTGGCTTCAACTAACATTTACACGGATGATACCCATATCTACGTCTCCAGTCCTGATCTCTCTCTCTGTCTTTGGTTTTGCATTTCCTCCTGTCTCATCTAAAGACAATGCTAAGAAAGATGGGAAAGTAGAGGAGAGGGTTGAGAGCAGGGTGGATGAAGAAGAGGGAGGGGTGACTTTGGGAGCTCAGACCTGATTTAATTTTCCTAATGAAACTAGGTGGCCAGATCATTGGGGATGAGGGGTGGAGGAGGGGGAGGAATAGGGGCCCTCAGGAGGGACTTAAATGTCCGGAACAGCTGGCGTGGGTGATGGGCATGGGTGCCAATAAGGGAAGAATAATAGCTTTTCCTGGCAGAGGAGAGGGCAGAGGTATGGTAGATAAGGATAAATTTAAAGTGAACATGGTTGCCTTGAAGTTTACACCTTCGCCAGCAGCGTTCAGCAGCTCGAGCATAAGAGCAAAGGAGGCAGACAGTGACAGTGATCCAAGGCTGTGGATTAGTGGTGCGAAGCGAAAGGGGAGCAAGTGAGTTAAGTTGAGTAGAGAGGGTGGAGATGAGAGCAGTAATCTGGTCATCAAGAGCGGATAAAGAGTATAGTATTCATTCTGTGGTATTTATTGAGCACTAATTGTGTGCCGAGAACTGAACTAAAAACTAGGGAGAGTACAATATTACAATGAACAGACACACCTCCTTCCCACAGTGAACTTACAGTCTAAAGGGCGAGGCAGACATTAATAGAAATAGATGTTACAGATATGTACATAGGTCTGTGGGGCTGGGAGGAGGGATGAATACAGGGATCAGGAGGATGCAGAAGAGAGTGGGAGAAGAGGAAAGGAGGGCTTAGCCAGAAAAGTCCTCTTAGTGGAGATGTGACCTCAGTGAAGCTTTGGAGGAGGCGAGATTAATTGCTTGTTGCATTTGAGGAGAGGTCCAGAGTAGGATCCCTTTTCCTGTCAGCTTGACAGCAGGATGGATTTTGGTAACGCCTTTGGAAAAAAGGTAGGATTTGTGCATTTCAAATTTAATATCTTTTTCAACTGATTTAGATGCACATTTGCACCTTGTCTTTCTGTCTTGCTGTGTGTGTGTGTGTGTGTGTGCCTGAGTGTGAGTTGCCAACATATCTCTAATCTCCTCCATTTCCCAGGGTTCCTGCTCTGAGTCCCAGAGAATGGATGCCAGCGAGATATCCTTATGGGATCCTGACTCTACTAGAGTTCACTATTGGCATCTGGAGGAACATCATCCTCCTCCTGGTTTATGCTCATGTTGTCTTCACCAACCACAACATGAACCTTTTGGACTTGATCCTGGCCCAGCTGGCCTTGGCCAACACCACCATCCTTCTCACTCTTGGCATCCAGGAGACCATGTGAGCTTGGGGGCTGAGGAACTTCTTGGATGCTGTTGGATGTAAACCTCTACTGAGTGGGCCGGGGCCTTGTCATCTGCACCACTTGCCTCCTGAACTTCTTCCAGGCCATCACCAACAGTCCTGGCACCTCCCAGTGGGCAAGAGTCAAAGCCAGATTACCCAGGAGCATACTCCCTTCCTGACTCTTCTCTTGAGTCCTCAGTCTGCTGATAGATGTGACTGCACCGCTGTACATGGAGGGACCCAACAACATCACCAATATTGAAATGACATTAGTCAAAGGTGTTGACTAAGAGCCCAAGGCTGAACCGAATTAGAATCATGATTCCAAATGATCACGATCAGAAGCATCCATTGTATCAATATTTCAGTAAGCATCCATTGCATCAATATTTCAAAAAATACGACAGCAGCCTCCTGCAGTGATACACCGGCAGTAGATTAGATTCAACAATGGGGATGAAGAGACTGTCAGAGCAAGATAGGAGGGGAGAACCTCTCCCCACCTTCAAAACCACGTCAAACCATATCACCTCCAAGAAATCTTCCCAGACAAAGCCCTCCCCGCCCTTGCTCCATTCTGCATCGCCTGTACACTTACATCGGGACCTCTTTAACACTGGATGTTCATTCATTCAATAATATTTATTGAGCACTTACTGTGTGCAGGACACTATACTAAGAACTTGGGAAGTACAAATCGGCAACATATACAAATGGTCCCTACCTAACAACGGGCTCACAGTCTAGAAATCCCTCTCACAAGCCCACAACACCTATGTTACATATCCTTACGTTTCTATCATAATTCATTTAGCTCTCTGTCTTCCCTTCTGAACTGTTAGCTCTTTGGGGGCAGTGACCAATTCTATTGTACTGTACTCTCCAAAGCACTGTGTACAGTATTTTGCCCACAATAAGCACACAATAAATACCAATGAATGTACTTGATTATCTCCAGGCTTAGAAGGAATAGTGGGATGATTTCCCTTTTGGCCATCCGTCTCGGGCTCTGATGTCCCCCAAGCTTCCCTCCTAACGATCCATTACGGACCATGGAGCTGTTATCTGATCCCATGTTGCAGGGCACAGCTCTTCCTGCTAGTGGACACCTTCAGTTCCTCCTCTCCAGGAGTTGGGACATCTTCCTGGAGCTTATTGCTGGCTCTGTATATGCTCTGTGACTTGGGGGGTGTGAACAGAGAAACAGAAACCACAGTTACTGGACAGTGGTATTAGGTTTGAGAGAGCAAACTGGACATCTTCAGCTCCCTGAGTCCAACCCTGCCCCTGGCCACGATTGAGGGTTTAGTTCTATAGAAAAGATCTTTCAACTCCTGCAAAACCCCTTCTCTGAGGATGCCCTTGACAGGGTCTCCCCTCTCTACCCTGTACTCTGATTCAAGGGTACAGGTCTGAGATGGATGATTATCTCACTGTGAAGAGAGGGAAAGTGGATTGGGACATCTGATTCTCTGATGCAAGAAGGAATTCTGTGATGCAAGGGAAGGAATAAGCAATGGATGAAGGGAAGAGGGGGGAAGTTTGACGGAAGGAAGGGAGAGGGAGTGAGAGAGACATTTGGAAGCAGTCAGGAGGAACAGGACCTTAGCCTTTTCTGCTCTGTGTTGTCTTCATCAATCAATCAATCAATCAATCATATTTATTGAACACTTACTGTGTGCAGAGCACTGTCCTAAGCGCTTGGGAAGTACAAGTTGGCAACATATAGAGACAGTCCCTACCCAACAGTGGGCTCACAGTCTAAAAGGGGGAGACAGAGAGCAAAACCAAACATACTAACAAAATAAAATAAATAGAATAGATATGTACAAGTAAAATAAATAAATAAATAGAGTAAAAAATATGTACAAACATATATACATATATACAGGTGCTGTGGGGAAGGGAAGGAGGTAAGATGAGGGGGATGGAGAGGGGGACGAGGGGAAGAGGAAGGAAGGGGCTAAGTCTGGGAAGGTCTCCTGGAGGAGGTGAGCTCTCAGTAGGGTCTTGAAGGGAGGAAGAGAGCTAGCTTGGCGGATGGGCAGAGGGAGGGCATTCTAGGCCCGGGGGATGACGTGGGCCAGGGATCGATGGCGGGACAGGCGAGAACGAGGCACGGTGAGGAGATTAGCGGCAGAGGAGCGGAGGGTGCGGGGTGGGCTGTAGAAGGAGAGAAGGGAGGTGAGGTCGGGGAGAACGAGGTGATGGAGAGCCTTGAAGCCGAGGCTGAGGAGTTTCTGCCTGATGCGCAGATTGATTGGAAGCCACTGGAGATTTTTGAGGAGGGGAGTAACATGCCCAGAGCGTTTCTGAACAAAGACAATCCGGGGAGCAGCAGCATGAAGTATGGAGTCTTCATCTCAGATGTGGCCACCTGGAGTGAGACAGATACTTCTGTGGTCCTGCCACATATGCACATCTCCTCTTCTGCTCCTATGCAAAGTGTTATCGTTGCTAGGTCAGTAGTATCCTGAAGGATGGCTTATGGAGGACAGGAACCAGGGTCCCAGGCCATGATCACTGTAGTCGGTCAGTCAGTTGGTCAACTATCTTTATTGAGCAGTTACCGTGGGAAGAGCCCTATACCAAGTGCTCGAGAGAGTACAATATAATAATTGCACATTTCCTGCCCACAACGTTTACAGTCTAGAGGGGCAGACAGACCGTAATGTAAATAAATAAATTACAGATATGTACAAAAGTGTTTTAGGGCTGAGAGGGCGGATGATTAAAGGGAGAGAGCCAGGGTGGTGTACAACGGAGTGGGAGAAGAGGAAAGGAGGCCTTAGTCAGGGAAAGCCTTTTGGAGGCGATGTGCCTCCTAAAGCTTTGAAGCTAGGGAGAGTAATTTTCTGCCAGATATGAAGAGGAAGGGCATTCGAGGCCAAAGGCAGGATATGGAGAAGAGATCAGAGGTGAGATACATGAGATCGAGGTACAGTGAGAAGGTTAGCATTAGAGGAGTGAAGTCTGCTGGCTGGGTTGTATTAGAATAGTGAGGTGAGATTGTAGCAGAGAAGGTAAGTGGATGGTTTAAAGCTAATTGAAAGGTGTTTCTGTTTGATGCAGAAGTGGGTTGGCAACCACTGGAAGTTCCTGAGGGGTGGGGAAACATGGACTGGACATTTTTTGTAGAAAAAGGATCTGGGCAGCATAGTGATGAATGGATCAGAGTGGGGAAATATAGGAGGCAAGGAGACTGCTGTAGTAATTAAAGCAGGAAAGGGTGAGTACTTGGACTAATGTAGTAACAGTTTGGATGGAGTGGAAAAGGTGGATTTTAGTGATCTCGTGAAGGTCAAACCGAGAGGATTTAGTAATGGGCTGAATGTGTGTGTTGAATGACAGAAAGGAGTCAAGCATAATGCCAAGATTGCTGGATTATGAAACAGGAAGAATGGTGATGCCATCTGCAGCGATAGGAAAGTCGGGGAAAGGACAAGGTTTGGGTGGGAGGGTGTGTTAAGCTTGAGGTGATGGGAGGATATCCAGGTAGATGTGTCTTGAAGGCAGAAGGAAATGCGAGGCTGCAGAGAAGGAGAGAGATTAGTGCTGGAGATATAGAATTGGGAATCATCTGCAGAGAGGAGGTAGTTGTATCCATTCGAGCAAATGAGATCTCCAAGGGAGTATGTGTCGATGCAGAATAGAAGATGACCCAGAACTGAAACTTGAGGGTTATCCACAGCTAGGCGAAGTGAGGCAGAGGAGGAGCCCGTGAAAGAGACCGAGAATGAACAGCCAAGCAGATAGGAAAGATAGTAGAATTGAAGAGGGGGTGGGAGTTGGGAGGCACTGGGGAGTGGCAGGGGAGTAGGTACCCAGGTCATTAACAGTAAGGGATGGAGGAGACAGGGGGACAGGGGGTTTGAGGAGGGAGTTATATGTCTGGAACAACTGGCAAGGGAAATGGCCATGTATGTCAATAAGGCTGGAGAAACAATTTGGCAGGTCAGAGGAGAAGGCAGAGTTAAACCACATAAGGATAAATTAGAAGCAGCATGGCTTAGTGGATAGAGCATGGGCCTGGCAGTCAAGCTGACCTGGGTTCTAATCCGGGCTCCACCACAAGTCTACTTTGTGATTTTGGATTGGCAAGTGCCAGAACCAGGATTAGAACCCGGTCCTGCTGACTCCTGTCCATGCTGTTTCCACTAGGCCATACTGCTTCTTGGGATTGTGGTCATCTTTGCTGAAGGCGTCACTTTGTCCATCCCTCTGTGTCCATGCAGGATAGTCGCCCCAGCTCTGAGAGCTCCTCTTACACTTTCTGGGGGCTTCCGTTCCCCCCAATCCTGGCATGACTCTTTCCTGACCCTCTCCCCCCAGCGTGGCCCCTGCAGGTCTCCGACTGCAGGCCTAAGTGCTTGGAGAGCCCACTTTGGCTTTTCTCCCTTGGGGCAGGTGTGAATGTAGGGGAATCCTCAGTGCTCCCTCCCCATCATCTCCCCTTTTCCCGCAGGTCTCCTCAACCCCAAATGCTCTACAGCTGAGGTTGTTGGGTGGGGACTGGGAGTGGGGGCTGGTGGCTCGAGGAATATCGGTTTTCCATGCGCTGACTCGAGTTCTCCTTCGCTTAGTCTCCCCTCCTCCCCTCCCCCCCCCCCCCCAGAACAGGGCCGCGGCGTGGTCAGAGCCACACGCAATCTTTCAATTCCGATCACATCCATGGCGATGGCGAGGGGGGGCGCTGTTTCCTTCCCCCTATTCTCCTCTCTGCTTCTGGCCTGGAATGCCCTCCCTCTGCACATCCACCAAGCTGGATTTCTTCCTTCCTTCAAAACCCTACTGAGAGCTCACCTTCTCCAGGAGGCCTTCCCAGACTGAGCCCCCCCATTCCTCTACTCCTCCCCATCTCCCCTGCCCTACCTCCTTCCCCTCCCCATAGCACCTGCATATATGTTTGTACAGATTTATTACTCTACGTTACTTGTACATATTTACTATTCTATTTATTTTATTTTGTTAATATGTGTTGTTTTGTTGTCTGTCTTCCCCTTCTCGACTGTGAGCCCGCTGCTGGGTAGGGACCGTCTCTATATGTTGCCAACTTGTATTTCCCAAGCGCTTAGTACAGTGCTCTGCACATAGTAAGCGCTCAATGCATATGATTGAATGAATGAATGAATTTAAGATCTCTGGGCCTCAGTTACCTCGTCTATAAAATGGGGATAAAGAGGGTGAGCTTCCCGTGGGACAGGGACTGTGTCCAAACTAATCAACTTGTTTCTACCCCAGAGTTTAGGACAGTGCTTGGCAAGTAGTAAGCCCTTGACAAGTACCATAATTATTACTATTATAGATGTGGACAAGGTCAGCCCAATATCTAGATTTCCACCACCAGCGCTCGGCAACTCATGCACAAGTGCAAAGAAGTTAGACTGTGGAGGTGATTCAGGGCTGAAGTAACAATAATAATGGTGTTCGTTATGTTCTTACTGTGTGTCCAGGCACTGTCTGAAGCACTGGGGTAGATACAAGGTAATTGGGTTGGAAACAGTCACTGTCCCACTGTTTCATGTGGGGCTCAAAGCCTTCACTCCCATATTCCATGTGAGGTGGGTTAGTGGTATGAGATCAATGAAGGCAAGGGGCAGCGAGTGAGTTGAGTTCAGTAGAGAGGGTGGCGTAGTGTCAGTTTCATAATCAAAGGGTGGTAGTTTGGGTATGGAGACTAAAGGGGGCCATAATGACTTAAGAATATTGGATGAGGTCAAAAGATTGGAGCTTTCATTAGGGAACAGTACAGATTTGTGGGGAGGATGTGTGTGGGAGAGAAGGCAAGTGAGGAGGTTGTGGTCAGATAGAAGGATTTCAGAGTTGGTGAGGATAGTGACTGTGCAGTGGCTAGAGACGATGAGATCGATGTGTATAAATTGGTGAGTGGGTGAGTTGGGGTGGAACAGGAGATCAAGGGAGTTGTGGAGTGATCAAATGCAGGCAGCAGAAGGGTCATCGGGACTATCTATATGGATACTGATGTCCCCAAGAATCAATGTGGATATGGAGAAAGAGGGAATGAACGTGAAAAAGGGATCAAAATGGTTAAAATTTGGAAGTGAGGCCCGTGGGGAGGAGCGGGTAGTTACCCGTTACTGGAATCTGGAGTGAGTGGTAGATACCGGTGATATGGGCTTCGAAGGAAGGGGGAAAAAGGGATGGGGAAGGTGAAATGGGGCGAAAACTGCATTGAGGCATGAGAAGGAAGCCGACACCTCCCCATTTCCCAGTGAGTCTACGGGAGTGGGTGAAGATAAAGCCCCCTCTAGAGAGAGCATCAGAGGTGACTATGTCATCTAGGAAGAGCCAAGTTTCAGAGACGGTGAAGAGAAGTAGTGACTGGGTCAGGAACAGGTCACGGATGGAAGGAAGCTTTCTCATAATGAAGCGGGGAATTCCGCGGGCTGCATTTTATTCATTTCATTCAATCATTTGTTTCTATTGAGCACTTACTGTGAGCAGATGATGATGACGATGATGATGGTATTTATTAAGTGCTTACTATATGCCAAGCACCGTTTTAAGCGCTGGGATAGACACAAGGTAATCAGGTTGTCCCTTGTGGGGCTCACAGTCTTAATTCCCATTTTACAGATGAGGTAACTGCGGTGCAGAGAAGTTAAGTGACTTGCCCAAAGTCACACAGCTGATAAGTGGCAGTGCTGGGATTAGAACCCACGACCTGTGACTCCCAGGCCCATGCTCTTTCCACTGCCAGCACTGTGCTAAGCACCTGGGAAAGTACAATACAACAATAAACAAATTTCCTGCCTACAAGGATCTTACAGTCTAAAGGGGGGGACGGACATTAATACAAATAAATGAAATTATAGCTAAGTACTATCTATATCTCTCCTACGAATCCAATGCCTTACCATGACAGGAGAGTTTTTTGATATTCATTCATTCAATAGTATTTATTGAGCACTTACTGTGTGCAGAGCACTGTACTACACACTTGGGAAGTACAAGTTGGCAACATATAGAGACGGTCCCTACCCAACAACGGGCTCACAGTCCAGAAGGGGGAGATAGACAACAAAACAAAACGTGTTGACAGATGTCAAGTTGTCAGTTTGTAGACACGATCCCTCCCCACAGGGAACTTATAAATCTACAAATCAATCAATAATATTGCTTCCTCGTCAATAAAATGGGAACTCAATCCCTGTTTTCTCCTTAGACTATAAGCCTCACGTGGGACAGAGACCATGTCTGGCCTGGTTAACTTCTATTCACTCATTCATTCATTCAATCGAATTTATTGGGCGCTTACTGTGTGCAGAGCACTGTACTAAGCGCTTGGGAAGTGCAAGTTGGCAACATATAGAGACGGTCCCTACCCAACAACGGGTTCACAGTATAGAAGGGGGAGACAGACAACAAAACAAAACAAATTAACAAAATAAAATAGAATAGTAAATATGTACAAATAAAATAGAGTAATAAATCCGTACAAACATATATAGAGGTGCTGGGGGAGGGGAAGGAGGTAGGGCAGGGGGGATGGGGAGGGGGAGAGGAAGGAAGGGGCTCAGTCTGGGAAGGCCTCCTGGAGGAGGTGAGCTCTCAGTAGGGCTTTGTAGGGAGAAAGAGAGCTAGCTTGATCAAAGATGACGGCAGAGACTCAAGGTTTCACTTCGTGGAAGAAGGCAATGGTAAACCACTTCTGTATTTTAACTAAGAAAACTCTATGGATACACATACCAGAACGACCACAGATATAATGCTGGAAGATGAGCCCCTCTGGTTGGAATGCACTCAACGAGCTCCTGGGGATGAGTAGACGATGTCTCAGAGTATCATGGGAGTTTGCTACATGGCTGGAATAAAGCCTTAGGGTCCTCTGGTCGCTGATGTTGCCTTGCAAGAAATGACTATCCAAAGCTATAAAGATCCCTTATTATTGGAACATGGAACATGGGATGTGAATAGTATGAACCCCTTAGTGTAGGGGTTTCTCAAGGGTCAGTTCTTGGTCCCCTTCTGTTCTCTATCTACACTCACCCCCTTGGTGAACTCATTTGCTCCCACGGCTTCAACTATCATCTCTACACAGGTGACACCCAAATCTAGATCTCTGCCCCTGCTGTCTTTCCCTATTTTCAGGCTCGTGTCTCCTCCTGCCTTCAAGACATCTCCATCTGGATAATGTCTGCCCGCCATCTAAAACTCAATATGTCCAAGACTGAACTCCTTATCTTCCCTCCCAAACCCTGCCCTCTCCCTGACTTTCCCACCACTGTTGACGGCACTCCCATCCTTCCCATCTCACAAGCCTGCAACCTTGGTGCCATCCTCGACTCTGCTCTCTCGTTCACCCCTCATATCCAATCCATCACCAAAACCTGCTGGTCTCACCTCTGCAACATCACCAAGATCCGCCCTTTCCTCTCCATCTAAACCGCTACCCTGCTGGTTCAATTTCTCATCCTATCCCGACTGGATTACTGCATCAGCCTCCTCTCTGATCTCCCATCCTCCTGTCTCTCCCCACTTCAATCTATACTTCACGCTGCTGCCCGGATCATCTTTATGCAGAAACGCTCTGGGCGTGTTACTCCCCTCCTCAAAAATCTCCAGTGACTACCAATCAACCTATGAAGGCTCTCCATCACCTCGCCCCCTCCTCCCTTCTTTCCTTCTACAGCCCAGCCCGCACCCTCCGCTCCTCTGCTGCTCACCTCCTCACCGTGCCTCGTTCTCGCCTGTCCCGCCGTCGACCCCCGGTCCACGTCCTCCCCCTGGCCTGGAATGCCCTCCCTCTGCATATCTGCCTAGCTAGCTCTCTTCCTCCCTTCAAAGCCCTAATGAGAGCTCACCTCTTCCAGGAGGCCTTCCCAGACTGAGCCCCCTTTTTCCTCTCCCCTTCCCCATCCCCGCCAACCTACTTCCTTCCCTTTCCCACAGCACCCGTATATATGTTTGTACAGATTTATTACTCTATTTATTTTATTTGTACATATTTACTATTCCATTTATTTTATTTTGTTAATATGTTTTGCTTTGTTGTCTGTCCCCCCCTTCTAGACTGTGAGCCCGCTGTTGGGTAGGGACCGTCTCTATATGTTGCCAACTTGTACTTCCCAAGCGCTTAGTACAGTGCTCTGCACACAGTAAGTGCTCAATAAATATGATTGAATGAATGAATGAATGAATGAATGAACCACGGAAAGCTGGAAATAGTCAAGAATGAAATGGATCGACATCCTAGGAATAAGCGAACTGCAATGGACTGGTATTAGGCATTTCCAATCTACTGAGCACATCATCTACTACTCTGCACATGCTGAAAAAAGGGAAGAAAGGTGTAGCGGTAATTGTGATGAAGAAAATTGCCAAGACCATTATTGGATATAATGCTGTCCAGTATCCAATAGCTATTTGTATCTACCAGCATAAGAGTTGAATACCTTAGATTCAGAGGAAAACCATTCAGTATGACAATACATCAGGTATATGTCCCAACAACAGATTCAGAGCAAGAAGAAATTGGTTTTATGATAAAGTGCCGGGAGAGATTAATAAAAGCTGCAAGCAATGTGTGTTGGTTACCACTGGGGACTGGAATCCAAAAGTTGGTAATCAAATGGAAATGAGGGTTGTTGGAAAATATGATTGATTTCTGTGAATCAGATGACTTTTTTTTTACCTTCTTTAACCAACCTAAATGACCTCTGTACACATGCACTTTATCAGATGGACTATATAGAAATCAAATAGACTATTTTATTTGTAGAGAGAGATGAAAGAGTTCTATTTTGGTAGCAAAAACATGGTCTGGAGCAGATTTGGATCAGATCATAAGCTGTTAATATGTAAACTCGGGCTGAAACTTAGAAAGCCTTACAGCTGCCCAAATATGACCTGATGAATTTTCCCCCTGCATTTAAGAATCATGTGAAGAATCGATTTGAGGCACATAAATCTCACAGACAAGGAACCATAGAAAATGTGGATGGAGATTAAAAACGCCTTCAAGGAAGAAAGCAACCCCGTATTGCAAAATGTTAGGAAGGAAAATAAGCCAAATTGAATGTCGAATATAACCCTGGAAGAAGCCAGGAAAAGGAAGAAAGTAAAATTCAGAGGAAAAGATGAGCTGGATAAAGAACTGAGCAAGAAATCCAGCACTCTGCCAAGTAGGACGAACAGGAATATTATAACAGCATATGTAAAGAAATGGAGGTCAATAGCAATTGCGGGCAGACGAGATCACTATTTCAGAACAGTGAGGAAATTTAAGGAACATTTCATCCTCGGATAAGCTTTGTTAAAAGCAAAAATGGGCTGATGATAAATGATGCCAGTGGAATCAAACAGAGATGGAAGAAATGCACACAGGAACTCTAACAGAAGGGTAGCAATATACAAAAAGTATCTGTAGAAGTTCCTTGTGAATTAGTGCCACTCATCATGGAAAGCAAAGTCAGATCAGCTATGCCTGGTCTCTTCTGCGGCTCTCTCCAGCGGAGGTCTCTTCTTCTCACCACTCCCCCAGACTCACTGGAAAAGGAGGAGGTGTTGGCTTCCCTTTCACATCCCAATGTCGCTTTCACACTATTCCTCCTCCCCCTTCCCTTTCCTTCTTCTCCTTTGAAGCCCATATTATTCGCCTCTACCACGCACTCCAGATTCTTGTAGCCATCATCTACCACCCCCTGGCCCCACATCCAACTTTTTTTAACCATTTTGACCTCTTTCTCTCCTTCCTTCTCTCCTTTTCCATTCCCATGCCGATCCTCGGAGACTTTAACATTCCCATGGATGTCCCCCGTGACTCCTCTGCAGCCCGCCTTCTATCTCTCCTTGATACTGCCAACCTCCTGCTCCACCACACCTCGCCCACTCACCAACTTGGTTACACCCTCAACCTCATCATCTCCTACGGCTGCCATATCTCCACCCTCATTAACTCTGAAATCCCTCTCTATGATCATAACCTTCTCACCTGCCCGATATTACTCCCCGACAGAGACCTCTGCTCTCTCGACCCCATCCATCTCTCTCAGCACATCACACCCCACCTTGCCTCCCTATCCTCTCTACCCACTCTTAATGACCAGATTACTGCTCTCAACTCCACCATCTCTACTCAAATCAACTCGCTTGCGACCCTTTCCCTTCGTCACTCTAGGACCACTAACCCACAGCCTTGGATCACTGCCACTGTTGGCCACCTTCGCCCTTATGCAACAGCTGCTGAATGCTGCTGGCGAAAGTCTAAACACCAAGCCAAACTTGTTCGCTTTAAATATAACCTTTCCTGCCTTACCTCTGCCCTCTCCTCTGTCAGGCAAAACTATTTTTCTTCCCTTATTGATTCCCGTGGGCACAACCCCGTCAACTGTTCCGGACATTTAACTCCCTCCTCAGGCCCCCTGTTCCTCCCTCTCCTCCATCCCTCACCCCCAACCATCTGGCCACCTACTCATTAGTAAAATTAACACCATCAGGTCTGAGCTCCCCAAAGTCATCCCTCCCCCTTTTCCATCCCCCCCAGCTTTCAGACCCTCCCGCTATTTCTATCCTTCCCAGCAGGCTCTTCAGATGAGATCGCCTCCGTCCTCTCAAGTGCCAGCCCATCCACCTGGGCTTCGGACCCCATTCCCTCTCATTTTATGAAAACTTTCGCACCTTCCCTACTCCCCTCCTTAACTTCCATTGTCAACTGCTTACTCTACACTGGTTCATTCCCCTCTGCCTTCAAACATGCCCACATCTCCGTATCATAAAAGACCTCTCTCGACCCCACTGCCCCTTCCAGTTATCGCCCTATCTCCCTCCTACCCTTCCTTTCCAAACTACTAGAACTATCGTCTACACTCACTGCCTCGAATTCCTTAACTCCAACTCTCTCCTAGACCCCCTCCAATCTGGCTTTTGTCCCCTACACTCGAACGAAACTGCCCTCTCAAAAGTCACTAATGACCTCCTTCTTGCCAGATCCAATGGCTCCTGCTCTATCCTAATCCTCTTCGACCTCTCAGATGCCTTCGACACTGTGGACCACCCCTTTCTTCTCAACACGCTAACCAACCTTGGCTTCACAGATTCTGTCCTCTCCTGCTTCTCCTCTTATCTCTCTGGCCGTTCATTCTCAGTCTCCTTCGCGGGCTCCTCCTCCCTCTCCCCCTCCTAACTGTAGGGGATCCTCAAGGGTCAGTTCATAGTCCCCTTCTATTCTCCATCTATACTCACTCCCTTGGTGAACTCATTCGCTCCCATGGCTTCAACTATCATCTCTACACTGATGACACCCAAATCTACATCTCCACCCGTGTTCTCTCTTCCTTCCTCCAGTCTCGTATCTCCCCCTGCCTTCAGGACATCTCCATCTGGATGATGTCTGCCCGCCATCTAAAACTCAACATGTCCAAGACTGAGCTCCTTATCTTCCCTCCCAAACCCTGTCCTCTCCCTGACTTTCCCGTCACTGTGGATGACACTACCATCCTTCCCAACTTACAAGCCCGCAACCTTGGTGTCATCCTCGACTCCACGCTTTCATTCACCCCACACATCCAATCTGTCACGAAAACCTGCCGATCTCACCTCTGCAGGATCGCCAAGATCCGCCCTTTCCTCTCCATCCAAACTGCTACCTTGCTGGTTCTATCTTTCATCCTTTCCCAACTGGATTACTGAATCAGTCTTCTTTCTGATCTCCCAACCTCCTTTCTCTCCCCACTTCAGGCTATACTTCACTATGCTGCCCGGATTATCTGTGTACAGAAGCGGTTTGGAAGGAGGTCCAGAGTTCTGGAGGTCTGGAAGGAGGTCTTTTCCCTCCTCAAAATCTCCAGTGGTTCCCTATCAACCTTCGAATCAAGCAAAAACTCCTCACTGTTGGCTTCAAGGCTCTCCATCACCTCACCCCTTCCTACCTCACCTTCCTTCTCTCCTTCTACAGCCCAGTCTGCACACTCCGCTTCTCTGCCAACAACCTCCTCACTGTGCCTTGTTCTCACCTCTCCCGCCATCGACCCTGGCCTATGCCCTACATCTGGCCTGGAATGCCCTCCCCACACACATCCGCCAAACTAGCTCTCTTCCTCCCTTCAAAGCCCTACTGACAGCTCACCTGTTCCTGGAGGCCTTTCCAGACTGAGCCCGCCTTTTTCCTCTCCTCCTCCTCCCCTCCCCATCGCTCCCCTCCCTCCCTCTGCCCTACCTATTTGTATATATGTACAAATATATACAGCACTTGTATATATTTGTACATATTTATTACTCTAGGTATTGTATTAATGATGTGTATCTACCTATAATTCTATTTATTCTGATGGTATTGACACCTGCCTACTAGTTTTGCTTTGTTGTCTATCTCTCCCTTCTAGACTGTGAGCCCATTGTTTGGTAGGGCCTGTCTCTATATGTTGCCGATTTATACTTCCCAAGAGCTTAGTACAGTGCTCTGCACACAGTAAATGCTCAATAAATATGATTGAATGGTTGAATGAATGATTGAAAGGTCTTGCCAAAAATAGGGCGCCAGGTTTTTATAGACTTATTATTGCGGTGTTTCAAGCAACTGAATAGGAATTGGTTAAAGCCCTTACCAACTTATATCGCCAGATATGGCTAACCACTCAATAGCCATCTAATTGAAAGAGATCAACTTATGTTCCATTACTGAAGAAAAGAGATACAACTAAACATGACAATTATCATACAATTTCCTTGATCTCACATGCCAGCAAGGTATTACTAAAAGTTAAAAAGTTAAAAGTTATTGCTACATAGAATGTGAATTGCCTGATGTTCAAGCAGGATTCCAGAAAGGATGAGGGATGTGAGATATTATTGCTGATGTCCTCTGGATAATTGAAATAACAAGTGAATATGAAAAGGAAGTCAGCATGTGCTTTATTCATTATACTAAGGCCTTTGACTGCATGGATCATGAGTAACTCTGGAACACATTAAGGTAAATGGGCATGCTGGACCACTAAATTGCCTTAATATGGAATCTGTGTGCCACACAGGAGGCTACAATAAAAACAGAATATGGAGAAACTGACTGGTTTCCCATTAGTAAGGGTGTAAGACAAGGATGTGTCTTATCACCTTATCTGTTCGTCCCTTATGCTCAATGCATAATAAAAAAGCTGGATTGGATGAAGATGAAAAGCTGGATTGGATGAAGATGAACAGGGAGTAAAGATTGGAGGAACGAATATAAGTAACATTCATTGTGCTGATGATACAACCCCACTAGCACAAAGTGAGGAAGATTTGAAGAACTTAACTCAAAAAGCAAAAAGATGGGCCTGCATTTGAGTGTCAGGAAAACAAAGATCATGACAACTGGAAGTTTTAACAGATTTATAGTGGATGGAGTGAAGATTGAAATAGTTGACAATTTTTCTCTCCTGGGATCAATAATCAAAAATAAAGGGACTAGTAGTCAAGAAATTTGCTAAAGATTAATGTTAGGAAGATTTGCTATAATGATCCAGGATAAAAATCATTTAACATGCTGATGTAACAATTGCCACAAAAATACAAATTGTTAATCCTATTGCGTTTCCAGTGACAATGTTTGGATCTAACAGTGAACAGTGGACAGTGGACAGTGAAAAAACAGGATAGAACAATTCTTTTGAAATGTAGGGTTGGAAGAGTCTTTTGCTTATATCATGGACTGCCTGAAAAACAAACAATGGGTTTTGGAGCAAATTAAGCCAATGGGATCTTTGGAATGACAAATGACTCTACTTTGATTAGCATATTTTAGACGCATCACCAAGACGATTAATTCACTGGAGACGATACTAATGCTAGGAAAAGTCTGGGAAAAACTTGGAAGAGGCAGACCAGCAGCTAGATGGATAGAAACCACAACAATGATAACGGAAGAACATTTAACAAAGTTACAGACTATGGCAGAAGATAGGACTTTCTGGAGAAAACATATCCTTATAGTCGCTATGAATCGGAAATGACTCAATGGTATTTGACAATAATAACTAACTACATGCGCTATATGTTCCATCTATCAATGTGTACTTGGCTGAGGCTATGTTGTGGGGTGGTTCTGGGGCAGAGGACGACGAGAGGGGTGGGGAGGGGTGGGGAGAGTGAGTTGATGGGGGCCAATGCAGGGGGGAGAGGGAAGAGGGGTGGTGCTGGGACAGAATGATGGGATGGGGCAGGGGAGAGGGTGGGGAGGGCGCAAGGGGTGGGGAGGGTTTGGGTGGAGGCCGAGGGGGAAGGTGTGTTGGAAGGGGAGGACCAGGTTGGGCTGAATGGTGGGCAGGGGTTTGAGGGGATATCGGGGGGTCAGGGAAGCTTAAACATTGTAGGTGAGGTAATTGATAGCAATAGCTACTTAATCTGGTGATTCCCTCAGAAGATTTGTTGAACAGTGTGCACATAAGAAGCAGCATGGCTCAGTGGAAAGAACACGAGCTTGTGAGTCAGAGGTCATGGGTTCTAATCCCGGCTCCACCACATGTCTGCTGTGACCTTGGATGTCACATAACTTCTCTGAGCCTCAGTTACCTCATCTGTAAAATGGGGATTAAGACTGTGAGCCCCACTTGGGACAACCTAATCACCTTGTACCCCCCCCCCAGCGCTTAGAACAGTGCTTTGCACATAGTAAGCGCTTAACAAAAGCAAAAGGGGTTCCCGAAAGGCCCGCCCGCCATCACACCGCGCGGCCTTGCTGCTCCCGGAAGGTTCCTCTCCTCAGAGCGCGCCGCCATAGACGCCCGGGACTCCGTTCCCGAGAGGCCCGCCCGCCCCCATCACACCGCGCGGCCTTGCCGCTCCCGGAAGGCTCCTCTCCTCAGAGCGCCGCCATTGACGCCCGGGACTCCGTTCCCGAGAGGCCCGGCCGCCCACCCTCCCGCCATCTCAGCGCCCCCATGGACGCCCCCCCTGCTTCCACCCCCCCACTTAGGAGGCCTTCCGTAAAGTGCCCCTCATCCCCCCCCCACCTTCCCGGTCCGGTCCTGACTGACTCTTCCCCCGCCCGGCCCCAAGGTAAAAAGCCCTTGTTAGTACCTTGTTAGCACCACGTTAGCACCATGTTACATGTTACATTAACGACAACCTCATTCACACCTCCTCAGCCCTCCCATGCTAGTTGACTGTTCGCTCCCCTCCCCAGGTATCTCTGCTCCCTGACCCCCCTTAACTGGCCCACCCTACTCCAGCTCTTAATAGTTTGTATCTGCTCTCTGTGGCATCATTGTCTGCCAATTCTATTATTGCCATAGCATATTGATTGCTCAACTACACCCTGTGATGCCATCGCCTACTTTTATCATTGCTACTGTTTTATTGCTTCTGCATCTCAATTGTTAACCCCCCGCGGTACTGTCACTCGCCCTGCTGACCTCACTATGAACTTTCAGTTCCCTTGCTCCCAACTGCCATTCCCATTCCTCACCTTCCCCTTCCCCTCTCCCACCCAGCTGTTTCCCTCCCTCTCACCCACCAAGACCGCTCCCCCTCAACCCCTACCAAGGATTCCTCTGTACCAGCGCAGGTCCTCCGCTTCTCCCTCCCGGCCCCCCTCCTCCCCTTCTCCCCGTCCCCACCCCATCCCAGTTCTCCTTTCCCATCGCCACCCCCCTTCCCACTCTCCCCGCCCAGGCCCCCGCCAACTCATCCCAATCCAAACCCTCCCCACCCCTCGCACCCTTCCCCCTCCCTCCCCACCCTCGACAGCTGATGCCAAGTGTGGCCTCTGGAACCCCCGCTCCGTTTTAAGTAAGATCCCTTTCATCCTGGACCTTTTCCTTTCCAGTTCTCTACTCCTCCTCGCCCTAACTGAAACATGGCTGTCGCCGGACGACACGGTCTCTTCTGCTGCTCTCTGCAGTGGAGGCCTCTTCTTCTCCCACTCCCCCAGACTCACCGGAAAAGGAGGAGGTGTCGGTTTCCTTCTCGCCCCCCAATGTCGCTTTCGCACTATCCCTCCTCCCCCTTCCCTTTCCTTCCCTTCCTTTGAAGCCCACATTATTCGCCTCTACCACCCCCTCCAGATTCTTGTAGCCGTCATCTACCGCCCTCCGGGCCCCACTTCCAACTTCTTTAACGACTTTGACCCCTTCCTCACATTCCTTCTCTCCTTCTCCATGCCCACTCTGATCCTCGGAGACTTCAATATCCACATGGATATCCCTAACGACTCCTCTGCCGCCCGCCTTCTATCTCTCCTTGACGCTGCCAACCTCTTCCTCCACCCCACCTCACCCACTCACCAACTTGGTCATACCCTCGACCTCATCATCTCCTACCGCTGCACTGTGTCCACCCTCACCAACTCTGTGATCCCTCTCTCTGATCATAATCTTCTCACCTGCCTCCTCACTCACACTCCTTTCCCCTGTAAATCCGTATTACTCCCTCACAGAGATCTCCGCTCTCTGGACCCCACCCATCTTTCGGAGCGCCTCACACCCCACCTCGCCGCCCTCTCCTCTCTACCCAGTCTTGATGATCAGATTACTGCTCTCAACTCTACCCTTTCTACTCAGCTAGACTCGCTCGCTCCCCTTTCCCTTCGCCGCTCTCGCACCACTAACCCACAGCCCTGGATCACTGCCACTGTCCGCCTCCTTCGCTCTTATGCTCGAGCTGCTGAACGCTGCTGGCGAAAGTCTAAACACCATGCCAACCTCGTTCACTTCAAGTTTATCCTTTCCTGCCTTAACTCAGCCCTCTCTTCTGCCAGACAAAACTATTTCTCCTCCCTTATTGACACCCATGCCCATCACCCCCGCCAGCTCTTCCGTACATTCAACTCCCTTCTCAGGCCCCCGGTTCCTCCCCCTCCTCCTTCCCTCACCCCCAACGATCTGGCCTCCTACTTCATTAACAAAATTAAATCCATCAGGTCCGACCTCCCCAAAGTCTCTTCCCCCCTTTCTCCAACCCCCCGGCTCTCAACACTCTCTGCTACTCTCCCATCCTTCCCAGCGGTATCCTCAGAGGAACTCTCCTCCCTCCTCTCAAGTGCTACTCCGGCCACCTGTGCTTCTGACCCCATTCCCTCTCATCTTATGAAATCTCTCGCTCCATCCCTTCTCCCCTCCTTAACTTCCATCATCAACCGCTCACTCTCCACTGGTTCCTTCCCTTCTGCCTTCAAACATGCCCATGTCTCTCCCATCCTAAAAAGCCCTCTCTTGACCCCACCTCACCTTCTAGTTATCGTCCCATATCCCTCCTACCATTCCTTTCCAAACTCCTTGAACGAGTTGTCTACACGCGCTGCCTAGAATTCCTCAACAACAACTCTCTCCTCGACCCCCTCCAGTCTGGCTTCCGTCCCCTTCATTCCACGGAAACTGCGCTCTCAAAGGTCACCAATGACCTCCTGCTTGCCAAATCCAACGGCTCATACTCTGTCCTAATCCTCCTCGACCTCTCAGCTGCCTTTGACACTGTGGACCACCCCTTTCTCCTCAACACGTTATCTGACCTTGGCTTCACAGACTCCGTCCTCTCCTGGCTCTCCTCTTATCTCTCCGGTAGTTCTTTCTCAGTCTCTTTTGCAGGCTCCTCCTCCCCCTCCCATCCTCTTACTGTGGGGGTTCCCCAAGGTTCAGTGCTTGGTCCCCTTCTGTTCTCAATCTACACTCACTCCCTTGGTGACCTCATTCGCTCCCACGGCTTCAACTATCATCTCTACGCTGATGACACCCAGATCTACATCTCTGCCCCTGCTCTCTCCCCCTCCCTCCAGGCTCGCATCTCCTCCTGCCTTCAGGACATCTCCATCTGGATGTCCGCCCGCCACCTAAAGCTCAACATGTCGAAGACTGAGCTCCTTGTCTTCCCTCCCAAACCTTGTCCTCTCCCTGACTTTCCCATCTCTGTTGACGGCACTACCATCCTTCCCGTCTCACAAGCCCGCAACCTTGGTGTCATCCTCGACTCCAGCTCTCTCATTCACCCCTCACATCCAAGCTATCACCAAAACCTGCCGGTCTCAGCTCCGCAACATTGCCAAGATCCGCCCTTTCCTCTCCATCCAAACCGCTACCCTGCTAATTCAAGCTCTCATCCTATCCCGTCTGGACTACTGCACTAGCCTTCTCTCTGATCTCCCATCCTCGTGTCTCTCTCCACTTCAATCCATACTTCATGCTGCTGCCCGGATTGTCTTTGTCCAGAAACGCTCTGGACATATTACTCCCCTCCTCAAAAACCTCCAATGGCTACCGATCAATCTGCGCATCAAGCAGAAACTCCTCACCCTGGGCTTCAAGGCTCTCCATCACCTCGCCCCCTCCTACCTCACCTCCCTTCTCTCCTTCTACTGCCCAGCCCGCACCCTCCGCTCCTCCACCAATAATCTCCTCACTGTACCTCGCTCTCGCCTGTCCCGCCATCGACCCCCGGCCCACGTCATCCTCCGGGCCTGGAATGCCCTCCCTCTGCCCATCCGCCAAGCTAGCTCTCTTCCTCCCTTCAAGGCCCTGCTGAGAGCTCACCTCCTCCAGGAGGCCTTCCCAGACTGAGCCCCTTCTTTCCTCTCCCCCTCGTCCCCCTCTCCATCCCCCCGTCTTACCTCCTTCCCTTCCCCACAGCACCTGTATATATGTATATATGGTTGTACATATTTATTACTCTATTTATTTATTTATTTATTTTACTTGTACATTTCTATCCTACTTATTTTATTTTGTTGGTATGTTTGGTTCTGTTCTCTGTCTCCCCCTTTTAGACTGTGAGCCCACTGTTGGGTAGGGACTGTCTCTATGTGATGCCAATTTGTACTTCCCAAGCGCTTAGTACAGTGCTCTGCACATAGCGCTCAATAAATACGATTGATTGATTGATTGATTGATTGATTAACAAATGCCATCACTATTATTATTATCCTTGGGTCCTTGAGAGTGAAGTAAGCGCTCAATAAATATGACTGAATGAATGGAATGAATGAATGACTGAAGAGCCCAGTGTTTAGGAGAAAACTGGGGTTGGGTTGGTGTGAAGACAGACAGCAGCTGATATGTAAAAATGTCAAAATCTGGGCCTTTTCACCTGAGGTATAGGCAGCCATACCTAGCCCTGCTATCTCAGGAGACACAGCTGCAGAAAGACATAGGGAGAACCGTGGGGGCACAGAGAGATGTGTGCTGTGCATCCACCTCTCTTTGTCCAAGCCATCCTTGCTATCCACCACCTGGGAGCACTGAGAGCCGTTCAGAGCTCTCAGTAACCGCTTTGATAGCAACATTTGCCTCTTACATTTCGAGATTAAAACTAATCATTTTCAGAAACATTGGGTAGGAGAGGATCTAGTCTAACAGGGAAGCAGCCTGGACTAGTGGATAGAGCCCGACTCTGGGAGTCAGAAGGACCTGGGTTCTAATCCTGGCTCCACCACTTGTCTGCTGTGTGACCTTAGGCAAATCAATTTTCTGTGCCTCAGTTACCGCATTTGTAAAATGGGAATTAAGATTGTGAGCCCCAAGTGGGACAGGGATTATGTCCAACCCAATTACCTTGTATCTACACCAGCACATAGTATAGTGCCTGACACATAATAAGTACTTAACGAATACCACAGTTATTATTGTTATAATTATCATTATTATATTATTATATATTGTTATAATTATCATTACCAAGAGTCCTCTGCTCCATAGGTCCTGGGAATGGGAAGTGGAAGCCCTGGTAGAGGGCTCTTCAGAAGTGACCTGCCCTGGCACCCACTGTAGGTCCATTCGAAAGCCGCAGAGTTCTTAAGGAAAGCCCAGAAACTGCACTGACAGAGAGATGGCTTCATTTTACTCACCTCTCTCCGTTGCTCATGCTGGATGAGAAGGCAGATAGCGAGCAGTCAGACTCTGGCCAGGACAAGGCTGAGGCAGCATTTATCAGCCACTTTCCTCACTTCTTCCTTCCCTCAGGGAGTGATGTGTGTGTGTGTGTGTGTGTGTGTGTGTGTGTGTGTGTGTGTGTGTGTGTGAAGGAGTGACTTGCTGAGCACTCATCAGCTCTGACACTTGAACTGGAACATCTCTAGAAGTAACCAGACTAAACTCCCTGCTGTCCAACAATCTGAAACAAGCCCAAATCTCTACCCCAAAATTAATTGACCATTAAAGATGCCCATGGAGAGACATGGCATCATCACTGCCATATCCTGCTGCCCCAGAGACATCCCAGCATCTACCCCCAGCTCAGCTCTGCCAGGAGCCAAGCCTGAGTCTCTTGTGATGCTATTTCTTGGTTCATAGTTCCCATCCTCTTATACAAATCAATCAATAAATCAATCAATGGTACCTATTGTGTGCTTACTGTGTGCACAGCACTGAACTACGGGTATCATGAGTGCAATTCAATGTAGCTAGTAGACACTATCCCTGTCTACAAGGAGCCCACAGATTAGAGGGAGAGACAGACATTAAAATGAGTGACAGATGGATGCATATGTAAGTGGAATGTGGTGGGACAAAATTCAAAGTGTTTGAAGTGTAATGACCTAAGGGCTTTGTTGACATATAAGTGAGGGTGAATGGGAGTAATGAGGGTTTAGTCAGAGGCCCCTTAGTGGAAACTTCTTAGGGGAACTGTAATTCCAGTTTGCTTTTGAGGGTGGCAAGAGAGATAGTCTGTCAAAGAGGAAGGAGGGGGATCAGTTGCACGCTAGAAGAAGATGTAAAAAAAGAGTGCTTGATGTATAGTGAATAGATTGGCAATAGAGAGGTAAAGTGAGTGGACTGGGTTTCAGTGGGAGATCAGCAAGGTAAAGCAGGAAGGAGAGAGATGGCATACTGTCTTAAAGCTGATAGTAAGGTACTTTGGTTTCATGCATTTTTGTTGCTACTTAGACTGTGAGGCCCATGTGAGGCAGGGGTTCTGTCAAACCTAATTTGCTTGCACCTTCCCCAGTGCTTAGAACAGTGTTTGACACATAGAATAAACTTTAACAAATACCATAAAATAATGGGAGGATGGGTGAACAACCTTTGGAAGGTTTTGAGGAGTGGGGAAATTAGGACAGAATTTTTTTAAGAAACATGATCTGGGCAGCAAAGTTAAATAAGGACTGGAGAGAGGAGAGACAGTAGGCTGGGAGGGAAGCAAGGAGGTTGATGCGGAAGTTAAGGAGGGATATAGTAATAGCTTGGATCACAGCATAGTTGAAGTTCATATGGCTAGGGAGGGGTAGATTCTGGAGTTGTTATACAGGCAAAACTGATGGTATTTTTGTGGCAGACTGAACATGTGGGTTGAACGTAAAAGATGAGTCGAGGACTATGTAAAAGTTATGGACGTTACGACAGAGAGGATAGTGGTGCTATTTATAGTTATGGGACTATCTTGTCATTATTATCAGATGTACCTTTGATAAGGCTTTGAAGGTGGGGAAAGTGATCATCTGTTGGATGTGAAGAGGGAGGGCATTCCTGGCCAAAGACAGACTGAGGATGAGAGGTCAGTGGCAAGATAAATGAGGCTGAGGCACAGTGAGCAGGTTGGCATTAGAGGAGAAAAATGTGTAGTCTGGGCTGTAGTAGGAAAGCAGGAATGTACGTAAAGTAGGAGGGGCAAGGTGATTGAGTAATTTAAAGCCATTGGTAAAGAGTTTTGTTTGATACAGAGGTGGATAGGCAACCACTGGAAGCTCTTGAGGTGTGGAGAAACGTGGACTGAACGATTTTCTAAAAATATGATCTGGACAGCAAAGTGAAGTATAGACTGGAGTGGGGAGGGAAAAGATGCAGGGAGGTCAGCAAGGAGGCGGATACAGTAATTAAGTCAGGTTATAATAAGTGCTTGGATTAATATGGTAACAGTTTGGATGGCGTGGAAAGGGTAGATTTTACTAATGATGTGAAGGTAGAACCGATTTAGTGACAGATTGACTCTATGGGTTGAATGAGAGAGATGAGTCGAGAATAATGCCCAGGCTATGGGCCTGTAAGATGGGAAGGATGTGGAGCTGCATACAATGATAAGAAAATCAGGGGGAGGACAGGGTTTAGGTGGAAAGATAAGGAGTTCCATTTTGAAACACGTTTGGACTCCAGATGCACAGATATGCTCTGGCTAGCCCTGGAAGTGGAATCAGGTGGTTGTGGCTACTGCAGCTTTGAACTCCAGTATCTTCCTGGGGAATAGGAAAAGCTGACTAAGAGGAAGCAGCATGGACTAGTGCATAGAGCCTTGGGCCTGGGAGTCAGAAGAACCTGGATTCTAATCCTGGTTCCGCCACTTATCTGCTGTGTGAACATGGGAAGTTCACTTAATTTATTTGTGTCTCAGTTACCTCATCTGTGAAATGGGTTTTAAATTGTGAGCCCCTGTAGGACAGGGACTATGTCCAACCCACATAGTAAGCACTTAGTAAATCCCATTATTCTTATTCTTATTGTCAGCCTTCATGTTGGGGAAGGGCATTAGGCAAGGGAGGCCATCACCACCATCACGTTTACCTGACCCTGCCCTAATCCTTGAGATTCCCCAAATCAAGTCACCCTGTCCCAGTGGGACCCATGGGGAGGGCAGGCATCTACCCTGGGAACTTAGAAGTGCTCCTGGTCAGTCACGGGAGACTGCCTTTTCACAAATATCCTTATTCTCCTGTTGCTGTGAATCATCAAGAATGGACTCACCACAGAAAAAGTGAGTAGAAATACCAGGTGATGACACAATCCGAGATTTTTCTTTCACGTTGACTGAAACACTTAGCATTATGGTCTATCGTTCATAGAGGAGGACAAAAAGAGTGACCAGGGTGATGATTCTCTTGGCTGTCTGACCTCGGGCATCACGCTGGTAGAGCAGTAGGGCCCGTGTAGATGGTGGCCCTGCTGGTGCGGTCTGTGCAGGACAACCACTATGCAGCTGCTGGCTTTGCTCATGAGACCCATGAAGGAGAGATCCCGCACAGAAAGAACCACTTTAATTACCAGAGTTGATTCTTCGCTGTCATTGATTTCTGAACAATATTTGAGATCCAACATGATTTGAAAACTGCTGTTGTTCTGGGGGCTTATCATGTAAGTAGGAATGTCGAAGTCTATGAGCATATTGAGAATCCAGGAGAGGAGGAGGGAGGGGAAGATGCAGTTGGGTAATCTAGCTTTGATTCCTTCCCGCCAGGATGTGCCGGAACTGGTAGTGATGGGCCTGGAAGACACTCGGGAGGTAGGTGCTGCAGATAACAAAACCCAGGTCACTTGATAAAGGTATATGAAGATTTTACATCCAAAGTCATACAGGAATTTTTCAGCCCCCAAGCTGACAGTGTCTCAGGGATTCCATTGGTGAGGAGGATAATGATGTTGGCTAAGTCCAGAGGGGTGAGGATCAGCTCAGAGGAGCTGGGCTTGTGGCTGGCAGAGGCCACTCAGGCATAAAACAGAAGGAGAAAGACATTGACTGAAAGCCCAAGGCTGAAATATATCAGAATCATGATTCCAAAGGAGAGCTAAGTGGCATCCATTGACTTCAAATTTCAAGACGAAACTCAGCAGCCCCTTGTAGAGAGACACCGGGAGACAGAGATTTAAGGTTGGGGAGGCAGGACTGAGGGAGAGAGAGTAAAAAGAAGAGAGAAGCTCCCCACCTTCGAGGACATTCTAAAATCACATCTCCTCCTAGAGGTCTTCCCTGACTAAGCCCTCATTTTCCCTATACTTTCTCCCACTTTGACTGTGCACTTGGATTTGGACCCCTTAGGCACCCCACCCAACCCTCAGTCCCATAGCATTTATTTTCATATCTTTATACTCTGTCATTTCTCTCTTATCTGTAAGCTCCTTGCGGGTTGAGAAGGTTTCTACCAACTCTGTTATATTGTGGTCTTCCAAGTGTTACATTGTAGTCTTCCAAGTGCTGAGAACGGTGATCTGCACATGCTAAGCACTTACAATAATGCACAGTGGAGTTATTATACATGGACCCTGCCCTTAAGGAATTTACAATCTAATTGTATTGATTGAGCATTCACTGTGTGCAGAGAACTATAGTAAGCACTTGAAAGAGTACAGCAGCTAGAAGAAATGACCCCTGCTCTCAAGGAGCTTAGAATTTAATGGGGAATAATCCATCAATAGTATTTATTGAAAGCCTATTGTGTGCAGACTGTTATAGTAAGTGCTTGGAAAGTACAAATAAAGTGACACGTTTCCTTCCCACAAGAGCTTGCACTGTAGTTGATCAATTATGGTATTCACTAAGCACTTTAATTATGTGTGATTGAAAAGGGCAATGTGAGAATCCCGTCATGAACAATCAAAGGGTATTCCTCATTATGCTGTAAATTGTTGGTATCACTGTCTTTATCCTCAAGCTTAAATAGACCTTTTTTTTTGAAGAATCTGCTAACCGCTTAATACATCAATCAATCCATCAATCAATCAATCAATCGTATTTATTGAGAACTTACTGTGTGCAGAACACTCTACTAAGCACTTGGGAAGTACAAGTCAGCAACACATAGAGACAGTCCCTACCCAACAGTGGGCTCACAGTCTAGAAGGGGGAGACAGAGAACAAAACCAAACATATTAACATGTTGCCAACTTGTACTTCCAAAGCGCTTAGTAGAGTGCTCTGCACACAGTAAGCACTCAATAAATATATTTGATTGATTAATATTAACAAAATAAAATAAATAGAATAGATATGTACAAGTAAAATAAATAGAGTAATAAATATGTACAAACATATATACATATATACAGGTGCTGTGGGGAAGGGAAGGAGGTAAGACGGGAGGATGAAGAGGGGGAGGAGGGGGAGAGGAAGGAGGAGGCTCAGTCTGGGAAGGCCTTCTGGAGGAAGTGAGCTCTCAGTAGGGTCTTGAAGGGAGGAAGAGAGCTAGCTTGGCCGATGTGGGGAGGGAAGGCATTCCAGGCCAAGGGGAGGACGTGGGCCAGGGATCGACGGTGGGACAGGCGAGAGCCAGGCACGGTGAGGAGATTAGCGGCAGAGGAGTGGAGGGTGCGGGCTGGGCTGTGGAAGGAGAAAGGGAGGTGAGGTAGGAGGGGGAGAGGTGATGGACAGCCTTGAAGCCGAGGGTGAGGAGTGTTTGCCTGATGCGCAGATTGATTGGTAGCCACTGGAGATTTTTGAGGAGGGGAGTAACATGCCCAGAGTGTTTCTGGACAAAGGCAACCCGGGCAGCGGTGTGAAGTATGGATTGAAGTGGGGAGAGACAAGAGGATGTGAGATCGGAGAGGAGGCTGATGCATTAGTCCAGACGGGATAGGATGAGAGCTTGAACGAGCAGGGTAGTGGTTTGGATGGAGAGGAAAGGGAGGATCTTGGCAATGTTGCGGAGCTGAGACCGGCAGGTTTTGGTGACGGCTTGGATGTGAGGGGTGAATGAGAGAGCGGAGTCGAGGATGATACCAAGGTTGCGGGCTTGTGAGACGGGAAGGATGGTAGTGCTGTCAACAGTGATGGGAAAGTCAGGGAGAGGGCAGGGTTTGGGAGGGAAGACAAGGAGTTCAGTCTTGGACATGTTGAGTTTTAGGTGGCGGGCAGACATCCAGATGGAGATGTCCTGAAGGCAGGAGGAGATGCGAGCCTGGAGGGAGGGGGAGAGAGCAGGGGCAGAAATGTAGATTTGGGTGTCATCAGCGTAGAGATGATAGTTGAAGCCGTGGGAGCAAATGAGGTCACCAAGGGAGTGAGTGTAGATCGAGAACAGAAGGGGACCGAGAACTGAACCTTGGGGAACCCCCACAGTAAGGGGATGGGAGGGGGAGGAGGAGCCTGCAAAAGAGACTGAGAATGAACGACCGGAGAGATAAGAGGAGAACCAAGAGAGGACGGAGTCTGTGAAGCCAAGGTTGGATAGCGTGTTGAGGAGAAGGGGGTGGTCCACAGTGTCGAAGGCAACTGAGAGTTCGAGGAGGATTAGGATAGAGTATGAGCCGTTGGATTTGGCAAGCAGGAGGTCATTGGTGACCTTTGAGAGGGCAGTTTCCGTGGAATGTAGGGGACGGAAGCCAGACTGGAGGGGGTCGAGGAGACAGTTGGTGTTGAGGAATTTGAGGCAGCGCATGTAGACAACTCGTTCAAGGAATTCGGAAAGGAATGGTAGGAGGGAGATGGGGCGATAACTAGAAGGTGAGGTGGGGTCAAGAGAGGGTTTTTTAGGATGGGAGAGACATGGGCATGTTTGAAGGCAGAGGGGAAGGAGCCAGTGGAGAGTGAGCAGTTGAAGAAGGGGAAGGAGCCAGTGGAGAGTGAGCAGTTGAAGATGGAAGTTAAGGAGGGGAGAAGGGACAGAGTGAGAGATTTCATGAGATGAGAGGGAATGGGGTCAGAAGCACAGCTGGCCAGAGTAGCACTTGAGAGGAGGGAGGAGAGCTCCTCTGAGGATACTGCTGGGAAGGATGGGAGAGTAGCAGAGAGTGTTGAGAGCTGGAGGGTTGGAGAAGGGGGGGAGTGACTTTGCGGAGGTCGGACCTGATGGATTTAATTTTATTAATGAAGTAGGAGTGTCAGGCAAGGTAATCAGGTTGGACACAGTCCATGTCTCACATGAGGCACACAATCTAAATCTCCGTTTTTTTACAGATGAGGTAACTGAGGCACAGAGAAGTGAAGTGACTTACCCAAGGTCACATAGTGGACAAGTAGCATAGACGGGAGAGTACCCATGTCCTTCTGTGTCCTAGGCCTGTGGTCTGTCCACTAAGCCATGCTGCTTCTCTATGTTTCCCGTGTCCTGGGTTTAAGGGCATTGCTTTGTTTCCAAGTCTGGTGCCTGGCTGACAGGCCTGGGTGGCTAACTTCAATTAACTAGCCTATCAGTCAATCACTTTTAAGTGCCAACTATGAGCAATCAGTCAATCAATCATATTTAATCAATGTTTACTTTGTGCAGAGCACTGTCCTAAGGTCTGTGAGATTGTGACACATATAATAGACAAATTCCCTGCCCACACTAAGCTTACAATCTAGAGGGAGAGATGGAAGTATAAATAAATTAACTATGGATATGTACACAAGTGCTGAGGGGCTGTTGGGAGAGGTAGTGGTGAATAAAAAGAGCAAGTCATGGCACCACAGGAGAGATTTGAAAAAGAGAAAATGAAGGTTTAACCAGGGTAGGCCTCTTGGAGTTGTGCCTTCAAGAAGTCTTTGAAGGTGGGGAGAATGATTGTTTGTTGGATATGAAAAGAGAGGGCAGAACACGGCAGTTGTGCAACCTTTCCTTACAGGAGTCATCAGTTTCGTTTTCAGCTCATTATTATAGAGCATTTCTACATTGCCCTCTCCACCCAACATCCAACACACATCTCACTGCCATGGAGGAGGGAAACTGCCAGAAGAAGGGGTAGACTCTGTTGGGGGTGGCCACCAGCAGGGAAGGTTTCCAACTTACGAACCACCTGGGTCATTCCGTGAGGTGGACAGGCCCAGTGGGAATCCAGGAAAACAGACAGCAGCATAGGTGGAGAAGACCACAGCAGTTACTGAGGCAACACCGCCCTCTAACCCAAAACCCAGTTCAATGGTGGGCAAGTGTTGGCTGGTTTCCTGCTCCCTCCATGGCCTGAAATCAATTGCCTTTTTGTAATTCTTATTCATTAAGTACTCACTATTCACTTGGGTCAATACAAGATGATCAGTACAAGATGATACAAGACTGAACTCCTTGTCTTCCCTCCCAAACCTTGTCCTCTCCCTGACTTTCCCATCTCTGTTGATGGCACTACCATCCTTCCCGTCTCACAAGCCCGCAACCTTGGTGTCATCCTCGACTCCGCTCTCTCATTCACCCCTCACATCCGAGCCGTCACCAAAACCTGCTGGTCTCAGCTCCGCAACATTGCCAAGATCCGCCCTTTCCTCTCCATCCATACCGCTACCCTGCTCATTCAAGCTCTCATCCTATCCCGTCTGGACTACTGCATCAGCCTTCTCTCTGATCTCCCATCCTCGTGTCTCTCTCCACTTCAATCCATACTTCATGCTGCTGACCGGATTATCTTTGTCCAGAAACGCTCTGGGCATATTACTCCCCTCCTCAAAAATCTCCAGTGGCTACCAATAAATCTGCGCATCAGGCAGAAACTCCTCACCCTGGGCTTCAAGGCTCTCCATCACCTCGCCCCCTCCTACCTCACCTCCCTTCTCTCCTTCTACAGCCCACTCCACACCCTCCGCTCCTCTGCCGCTAATCTCCTCACCGTACCTCGTTCTCGCCTGTCCCGCCATCGACCCCCGGCCCACGTCATCCCCCGGGCCTGGAATGCCCTCCCTCTGCCCATCCGCCAAGCTAGCTCTCTTCCTCCCTTCAAGGCCCTGCTGAGAGCTCACCTCCTCCAGGAGGCCTTCCCAGACTGAGCCCCTTCCTTCCTCTCCCCCTCGTCCCCCTCTCCATCCCCCCATTTTACCTCCTTCCCTTCCCCACAGCACCTGTATATATGTATATATGTTTGTACATATTTATTACTCCATTTATTTATTTATTTATTTTACTTGTACATATCTATTCTATTTATTTTATTTTGTTAGTATGTTTGGTTTTGTTCTCTGTCTCCCCCTTTTAGACTGTGAGCCCACTGTTGGGTAGGGACTGTCTCTATATGTTGCCGATTTGTACTTCCCAAGTGCTTAGTACAGTGCTCTGCATATAGTAAGCGCTCAATAAATACGATTGATTGATTGATTGAGGATCAGATTGGAAATGATACCTGTCCCTCATGGGTTTCACTGTGTAAGACAGAGGCAGAGCAGGGATCTTAGCCTCATTTATAGGTGAGGAAACTGAGGCATAGAGAGATTCAGCGACCTGCTGAGGTCACACAGCAGAGCCAGGTTGAGAACCAACATCTCCTGATGCTCAGACCCACGTGCTTTCACGTAGACCATCCTCAAAATTTCTCACAGGACATTCCCAGCCCTCAGCCCTTAGAGAAGCAGCGTGGCTCAGTGGAAAGAGCCCGGGCTTTGGAGTCAGAGGTCATGGGTTCGAATCCCGGCTCCGCCACTTGTCAGCTGTGTGACTTTGGGCAAGTCACTTCACTTCTCTGGGCCTCAGTTCCCTCATCTGGAAAATGGGGATTAAGTCTGTGAGCCCCACGTAGGACAACTTGGTTATCTTGTATCTACCCCAGCGCATAGAACAGTGCTTTGCACATAGTAAGTGCTTAATAAATGCCATCATCATCATTATTATTATTATAAATGATATTCTGGTGGCCTTATAAAGAGTTGGGCTGAATGAGCCTTGGAGACAGAACAACTGAAAGAAAGACAAAGCCCTGAGATTCCCCTCCAAAATCAAATCCGTTGGCTGAATTTTCCACTGGCCTGGTGGTCTGTGAGGCCTGCTTCTCACTCTGTTGTGAGGGATCATGGATTCTTTAGGTAGATTAACCCCATTTTACAGATGGAAAAACCGAGGCCAAGACTGGTCAGGGGATTTGTCTAGGGTCACTTTGCAGGAGAGGAACCAGTGTCTCCTGCCTTCCAGTTTAGCAGCACGGTGTAGTGGATAAACCGCAGGACGGGGAGTCAAAAGGTCATGGGTTCTAATCCTGCCTCTGCCACATGTCTGCTCTGTGACCTTGGGCAAGTCACTTCACTTCTCTGTACCTCAGTTACTTCATCTGTAAAATGGGGATTGAGACTATGAGCCCCACATGGGACAGGGACTGTGTCCAACCTAATTTGCTGTATCCACTCCAGTAATTAGTACAGTGGTTGGCACATAGTAAACTCTTAACAAGTACTATTCTTCTTAGTATTATTATCGTTATTGCATTGCTTTAGAATCTTCTTAATCTTTTTACCCTGAAATATTTAATGTATCATTTATAACCAACCTCTCTGAGGACCGAGAATGTCCTGTGAGAATCTAATTGCCCACAAGCTGCCCCTCCCGAGTCCAAATAAACGATGGAGACGGGTGAGTAGCTGTCTCTCTGTCAGTGCTATTTCAGGGCTTTCCATAGGAACTGAGTGGCTTCAGGCTTGAGCTCCGGGGTAAGAGCCAGGACTGGACACTTATAAGAGGAGAATCTTTTAAAGGCTTTGTAACAAGAGAGGGATGTATGTGAAGGAAGAGCAGGGGAAATGCAGTAACCTACTGGTTTAAGGTAAGAAAGGGATGAAGGCTTAGGGTGTTTTCTGGGTAAGAGCAAAGAGTGTGAGGTGGTTGATGGTGGGAAAAGAGAGTGGCAAAGTAAGAGTAGACCAACAGGTGAATGGAGAGCTTTGAAACTGATGGTTGGAACTACATCTTCCTTTGCGATTCTGACTGCACTCAATATAAATTCAACAGATACCACTATTGATTAATGGATTGAGATGTCTCCCTAAGGACTGGTAATACAGAGGATCCCGAGACCTATCAAATCTAAATCCATAGCCTCACTCCCTGACTCCTCAGTCTCCTATCTCAGCTTATCACTCAATTAATCGGTACTATTTATTGAATGCCTACTGTGTGCAGAAAGTACACTGCACTGCGTGCTGGAGAGAAGATGGGGGTCAAAGTCACGTTACCTGTCTAAGGTGCTTATAATCAATCAATAAGTTGCATTACCGAGTGCCTTCTGTGTGCAGAACACTGCATCAAGTGCCTGAGAGTATAATAGAGTTAAGAAACGTAGTCCCTCGTCTCCAAGAGCCTGCAACCTAATACTAATGATTGAACACCTACTGTGTGCAGGGCACTGGGCTTAACATTTAGGGGGGCACAATAGAGGAGGAATACATGTTTTCCTGACCTCCAGGAGCCTAATATCAGCTAAAATACCCACAGACACACAGTCTACCTACCTGTTCCTGGCCTCCATGGTTCCGAGTGAGCTGCTGATATTTCAGGGTTGGAAGCAAGCTGGGTGCAGTTTCAGTACAATGCCCCCTTGGTTTCAGCATCAAGGGGACTGCCTATGTATGGGCAGACTTCTATAAGGGGCTGACCTGCTCCCCTCCTTTAGGGACAGAATGGTGCTGGCCAGGGCGGAGGTTGGAAGTGGGCCTGGAGTCAGGAGACCTGGTTCAATCATTCATTCATTCATTCATTCATTCATTCATTCATATTTATTGAGTGCTTACTGTGTGCAGAGCACTGTACTAAGCGCTTGGAAAGTACAATTTGGCAACAGATAGAGACAGTCCCTATCCAACAACAGGCGCACATAGTCCCGACTCTGCCAGTGGCTTGTTGTATGATTTTGGAGAAGTCATTTCAACTTTCTGGATCTCCTTTTCCTCAGGTGTAAAATGGGAGTGTGGTCCCTGCTAGACTGTGAGCCCATGTATAAATATTCCAATGTGATTATCCTGCACCTACCCCAACACTTGGCACAGAGTAGGTGCTTCATAATTACCATCGTCATCATCATCATCATCATAATTACCAGGTTAAGAAGTAGATCCTCTGCATGTTTATGGGTGCAGCTTTTTATTTGTATATTCACCCCAGGACTTAGTACATTGCCTGGAGCACAGTAAGCACTTAACAAGTACCACAATTAAAAACCTCATCAACATTTCTGTGCCAACCTGTGTAGTCACAAACATCTGTACCAACTTTATACATATGTTACACACCCTTCTAGAGGGCAGGGATTGGGTCTACTAATTCTACTGCGCTCTGCACAGAGTTGGTGCTCAATCAATATTTGCTTATAAACTCCTAGAGGGCAGGATCAGGATCTATTAACTCAAGTATATTTTTTCAAAGTGCCTAATAATAATAATGATGGTATTTGTTAGGTGCTTAGCACTTAGAACAGTGCCCAGCGCTTAGAACAGTGCTTTGCACATAGTAAGCGCTTAACAAATACCATTATTATTATTATTATTATTATTATTATTATTATTATTATATTACTATGTGCCAGGCACTTTACTAAGCGCTGGGGTGGATACAAGGAAATTGGGTTGGACATAGTCCCTGACCCACGTGGGTCAAATCCTCATTTAGCAGATGAGGTAACTGAAGCACAGATAAGTGAAGTGATTTGCCCAAGGTAACACAGCAGACAAGTTTTGGATCCAGTGTTCCGCATTCAAGGAGTTATTCAATACTTTCCAGTGATTGATTGATGGAGGAAGGAAAACATGGCTGAAATATTTAAAAAAAGAGTAGTTTTTGAAAGATGAGCTACAGTGTGCAATGTAGCTCTCTCACAATATGACGAGAGTAAGAGACTCCATAAGACTCCTCTTGACTTTGTTGCTGTTATGTGGAGAAAAAAGAAGTGAAATAGAAGGCCCTGATTCAGCAGATCCTGAATCAAGTGGGAAGAAATTAATGGAAGCTTTGAAGTGCAAAACATTTCAGAAGAGAAACACACACTCCCCTCTCACAAGGAGTTCCTCATTCAATGCAGATATAGATAGCATAATTTACAAATAGGGAGAGAGCAGGAAAAAGGGAAAGGAAAAAATTAATAGGTGGAAACAATGGTATTTATCTAGCACTCACTGGGTGCAGTACACTGTACTAAGTGCTTGGAGAAAATACAACATATAAATGAGAAATATTCCCTGCTCACAAGGAGCTTCCACTCTAATGGGAAAAATGTACATAAAATAGGTAGTAGAGCAAATACACCAGAAATCGTTGAAGAGGGAGGGAAGAGTGTGTAATCAGCTCGGGTATCACCCTTTCAGCCAACTGCAGCACTTATGAACTCATTTAAAACCTCCTCTGAACTCCACTCCACTAAACTTGTAAGTATTTCTTTGTCTTCCCTATTAGACAGGGAGACCTTAGTAACAGAGAATATGTCCACTTTATATTTTATAGTTCCCAATTGCTTATTGCAATACACACCCCTCACATCCAATCCTTCACCCAAACCTGCCGGTCTCACCTCCATAATATCGCCAAGATCCTCCCTTTCCTCTCCATCCAAACTGCTACCTTGCTGGTTCAATCTCTCATCCTATCCTGACTGGATTACTGCATCAACTTCCTCTCTGATCTCCCATCCACCTGTCTCTCCCCACTTCAGTCTATACTTCACTCTGCTGCCCGGATCATCTGTGCAGAAACGCTCTGGACATGTTACTCCCCTTCTCAAAAATCTCCAATGACTGCCTGTCAACCTACGAATCAAGCAAAAACTCCTCACTCTCGGCTTCAAGGCTCTCCATCACCTCGCCCCCTCGTACCTCTCCTCCCTTCTCTGCTTCTACAACCCAGCCCGCACACTCTGCTCCTCTACCGCTCACCTCCTCACTGTACCTCATTCTTGCCTGTCCCACCATGGACCCCTGGCCCACGTCCTTCCCTTGGCCTGGAATGCCCTCCCTCTGCACATCCGCCAAGCTAACTCTCTTCCTCCCTTCAAAGCCCTACTGACAGCTCACCTCCTCCAGGAGGCCTTCCCAAAGTGAGCCCCCTTTTTCCTCTCCCCCTTCCCACCCCCCAACCCTACCTCCTTTCTCTCTCCACAGCACCTTTATAGATGTTTGTACAGATTTATTACTCTATTTATTTTACTTGTACATATTTACTGTTCTATTTATTTTGTTAATGATGTGCATTTAGCTTTAATTCTATTTGTTCTGAGGTCTTGACACCTGTCCACTTGTTTCGTTTTGTTGTCTGTCTCCCTCTTCTAGACTGTGAGCTCGTTGCTGGGTAGGGACCGTCTGTATATGTTGCCAACTTGTATATGTTGCGCTTGCCCAAGCGCTTAGTACAGTGCTCTGCACACAGTAAACGCTCAATAAATACGATTGAATGAATAAATGAATGAACAGCACCAAGTGGGCAGTCAATAAATGCTTTACTATTACTGCTGCTATTACTAGGGAAACAGCCTGGCCTAGTGGAGAGAGCCTGGGCATCAGGAGACCTGGGTTCTAGTTCCAACTCTGCCATTTGCCTGCTTCGTGATTTTGGGCAAGTCACTTAACTTTTCTGTGCCTTAGTTTCTCCCTCTGTAAAATGGGGAAGTCAATACCTGTTCTCCCTCCTACTTAGAATGTGAGCCTGATTCTGTGTGTGTGGCTTGATTATCTTGTATCTGCCCCAGTCCCTGATGTAGTGCTTGGCATGCTCGACAAATATTATTATCATTACTACTACTAAAAACGTTCCAAGTGTTTCCTTCCAAAAGAAATTCAAATAAACTTATTTAATAAATTTTCTATCTTTCTTGTCTTGGTTTCAGACTAAGCATAGTCATAGAAGGTAAACAGTTTCTGACCTCGCAGTGCCTCCCGACTCCCCATGAATCAATCAATCAATGTTACTTATTGAGTGCCCACTTGGTGCTATGTATTGCAGTAAGCAACTGGGAACTACAAAATATACGATGGACACACTTCTGTCACTAGCCTCTTCTTCTCCTTTACAGAGTTGGTAGACAAGATCCCTTCCCACAAGGAATAGACACCCTATAGTGGAGATAATCACTAAAACAAATTATGGATTGGGGAAATAGTACAGTAAGAGACTTTTTACAGAAGTGCTGTGGGACTGGAATGAACATCAGAGTGCTCTCTGTTCTGCCAGTCAAGAGGGTAGATTAAAAAAATCAGTTCACAATGCTACCATAGGTACAAAACACTGTATGTGGTCAAAAAGAAAATCAATTAAAACCTGGCACCAAATGCAGTCTGTCCTTATTTACCCTAGATCCTTATATCAAATGGGGGCCTCAGTTCCTCCAGAGATTTTCTAAAAGTCACATACCTTTTGCCCGCGAAGAGGCCACAAACCAGCGTAGACTACTGCCTGGGACAGAGACCTGTTCGAGTACACCGAGGTCTCTCCGCAGAGGGGACACAAGCCCAAGGGGACCATGGACCGTCGCCCGGGACAGACCTATCAGAGGACACTAGACTTTCTCTGCCAAGCAGCCTCAGCCTGACCAGCTCATCAGCCACCAAATTCATGGCAAAATCCGTGTGCCAGTCTGCCAGGAAGCAGCCATTTAGTCATTTCTTCATCTTCCCCCTTTTCCCCTGCAGTTGGGCCTGTTTCCTCAGGGGAAGAAACAGATCAGGATGCTGCTGCCTTACCCCCAGGTGACAAGGACCCAGATTTATGCATCTTTACATATCAACCACTCCCTACTTTCACACGAGCCCTGCCCCTGCTTTCTCTTACATTCACACTAACACATCCTGTTTTCTCTTATTCACTGGCCTCTTCACTCTCAAGGATCCAAGGAAAATTAACCCATCTAATCAGGGTTCTCCTAAACACTGCCCTCTTCACCCTCAAGGACCCAAGGAGAATTCAACCATCTCCTCAGGGTTATTATTATTATCAAGTGACGTCGAGGCATTTCCGATTCATAGCGAATCTATGGAAATATTTTCTCCAGAACGCCGTCTTCTCCCATAATCTGTAACCTGTCTAACGGTTCTTCCATTACCATTGTTATAGTCTCTATCCATCTAGCTGCTGGTCTGCCTCTTCCATGTTTTCCCTGGGCTTTTCCTAGCATTAGTATCTTCTCCAGAGAATTAGTCCTCTTGATTATAGGTCCCAAATTTTCTAATCTAAATCAGGTCATTTGGCCTTCCAAAGATCACTTTGGCTTAATTTGTTCCAAAATCCATTTGTTTGTTTTTCAGGCAGTCCTTGGTATTCAGCATGGACCACACCACTTTTCAAAAGAATCGATGCTCTTTCTATCCTGTTTTTTCATTGACCAGATTTTTGGATCCATACACTGTCACTCTTCAGAGTATCACTGGATTAAGTGGTTATTGCTGTCTTTTACCTCAACTACAACTTCTGAACTTCACTGATCCCACCATAATCGTTCAATCCTCCTTCTCCTGTCATCCCAACCCAGGCCTCCCCTTCGCCATCCAATCCCTCCCCACCCCTTGCTCCTGTAATCCTGTCCCAGTTTCACCACTCATGCCGCTTCCCTCGCGCTGGTCTCCATCAACTCACTCCCATCCAAACCCTCTCTATTCTTTGTGCAGTTTCCTCCCCACAAACTTTCCTCACACCTTCAAATGAATGCAGACTGTGGAACCCCGCTCTATTATGGGGAAGTATCCCTTCATCAATGACCTGTTCTTGACCCAGTCATTCCTTCTCCCGCCATCACTGCAACGTGAATCTCCCCAGATGACACGGTCGACCTTGCTGCTTTTTCCAGAGGGGGCCTCATCTTCTCTCTCTTCTCTTCTCTCTTCTCTCTCTCTTCATCTTGTCTCTCTTGACCCTCAAACCCTCTCTTGATCCCACTGCCCCCTCCAGTTATCACCCCATCTCCCTCCTACCCTTCCTTTCCAAACTCCTAGAGTGAGTCATCTACACTCGCTGCCTCAAATTCCTCAACTCCAACTCTCTCCTGGACCCCCTCCAATCTGGCTTCTGTCCCCTCCACTCCACTGAAATCACCCTCTCGAAGGTCACCAGTGATCTCCTTCTTGCCAAATCCAATGGCTTCCCCTCTATCCTAATCCTCCTCGACCTCTCAGGTGCCTTTGAGATTGTCGACTATACCCTTATCCTCAACACGTAATCCAACCTCGGCTTCACAGACTCCGTTCTCTCCTGGTTCTCCTCTTATCTCTCTGGCCGTTCATTCTCAGTTTCCGTCGTGGGCTCCTCCTCCCCCTCCCATCCCCTAAATGCATGGGCTCCTCAAGGGTCAGTCCTTGGTCCCCTTCTGTTACCTTCTATACTCACCCCCTTGGTGAACTCATTCGCTCCCACAGCTTCAACTGTCATCTCTACGCATCTGACACCTAAATCTACAACTCCCCCCCATTCTCTCTCCCGCCCTCCAGGGTCGCATCTCCTCTTGCCTTCAGAACATCTCCACCTGGATCTCCTCAGCCACCTACAGCTCAACATGTCTAAGACTGAGCTCCTTATGTTCCCTCCTAAACCCTGTACTCTCCCTGACTTTCCCGTCACTGTGGATGACACTACCATCCTTCCCTTCTCACAAGCCTTCGACCTTGGTGTTATCCTTGACTCCTTTCTCTCATTCACCCCACACATCCAAAAACTGCCGGTTTCACCTCCACACATCGCCAAGATCCACCCTTTCCTCTCCATCTAAACCACTATCTTATTGGTACAGTCTCTTAACCTATCCCGACTAGATTACTGCATCAGCACCCTTTCTGATCTCCCAACCTCCTGTCTCTACCCTCTTCAGTCTATACTTCACTCTGCTGTCTGGACTATCTTTCTACAGAAACGCTCTGGGCATGTCACCCCCCCCCACCCCCCTCAAAAATTTCCAGTGGTTGCCTAAGAACCTTCACATGAAGCAAAAACTCCTCACTATTGGCTTCAAAGCTCTCCATCACCATGCCCCTCCTACCTCTCTACCCTTCTCTCCTTCTACAGCCCATCCCACACAGTCAGCTCCTCTGCTGCTAACCTCCTCCCTGTGCCTCCTTCTCACCTGTCCTGCTGTCAACGCCTGGCCCAGGTCCTACCTCTGGCCTTGAATGTCCTCCCTCCACACATCCGCCAAACTAGCTCTCTTCCTCCCTTCAAAGCCCTACTGAGAGCTCACCTCCTCCAGGAGGACTTCCCAGACTGAGCCCCCCTTTTCCTCTGCTCGTTTTCCCCTCCCCATCGCCCCTACTCCCTCCCTCTGCTCTACTCCCATCCCTGCCCCACAGCACTTGTGTATATTTGTACATATTTATTATTCTGTTTATTTTATTAATGATGTGTATATAGCTAAAACTCTACTTATCTATTTTGATGCTACTGATGCCTGTCTACTTGTTCTATTTTGTTGCCTGTCTCCCTATTCTCGACTGTGAGCCCATTGTTGGGTAGGGATTGTCTCTATCTGTTGCCGAACTGTACTTTCCAAGTGCTTAGTACAGTACTCTGCACACAGTAAGGGCTCAATTAATACAACTGAAAGAATGAATGAATGAATGAATGAATGAATGAATGAATGAATGAATTCTCCCACTCTCCCAGACTCAATGGGTACGGAGCTGTTGACTTCTTTCTCATGCCCCAATGCTTCGTTCACACCATTCTCGCCTCTCACATCCCTTTCTTTCCCTTCCTTCGAAGGTCATATCATCCCCCTCGACCACCCACTGCAGATGCTAGCAATGGTCATCTACAGCCCGACGTCCCACCTCCACTTCTTTAACCATTTTGATCACTTTCTCACATTCCTTCTCTCTCTTTCCATGCCTTCATGAATCCTTGAGGAACTTCAATATCCACATGGATGTTCCTGATTTTCCTTCCCCTGTCTACCTTTTATAAATCCTCAACACCACTGATCTTCTTCTCCATCTCACCTCACCCGCTCACCAACCTGGATATCATCATCTCTAACTACTGCACAATCTCTACCCTCAGCAACTCTGAAATCCTTTCTGACCACAACTTCCTCACTTGACTTCTCTCCCACACACCTCCTCCCCATAAATTTGTGCTCATCACCTACGGAGACCTCTGATTTTATGATCCCATAAAATTGCCTCAACTCATCATACTCCACTTAGCCTCCATACCCCAAGTGCCTTCCATGGTGACCAAATTGTAGCTCTCATCAATTATCTACTGAACTCACCTCACTCGCTCCCCTATCCCTTCTTCAATCTTGTACCACTAACCCACAGCACTGGATCACTTCACAGTCTACCTCCTTTGCTCTTATGCACAGTCTGCAGAGAGCTGCTGGTAGAAATCTAGATATCAAGCTGAATTCATCCACTTTAAGTTTTTTCTTGCGAGCTTTAACTCTGCACTCTCCTGTGCCTGGCAAAATTATTTCTCTATCCTTATTGACACACTTGCCCATTACTCTCTCCAATTGTTTCAGATATTTAACTCCCTCTTTAGGCACTCTGTCCCCCCGCCTCCCCATCCCTTGCCCCCAGTAACCTGGCCACCTACTTTATTAAGAAAATTGACACAATCGGTCGTGTTTTCCCTAAAATCTCTCCTGCTTCTCCCCAGCCCCTCCCACCTCCTGTTCCTTCTTCAACTCTGCCATCTTTCCCGGTAGTATCTCTAGAGGCGAACTCCTGCTTTCTCTCAAAATCTATCCCATGCAACTGTGCATTCATTCATTCATTCATTCAATCGTATTTATTGAGCTCTTACTGAGTGCAGAGCACTGTACTAAGTGCTAGGGAAGTGTAAATTGGCAACATATAGAGACATTCCCTATCCAACAACAGGCTCATAGTCTAGAAGGAGGAGTCAGACAGCAAAACAAAATAAGTAGACAGGTGTCAATACCATCAGAATAAATAGAATTATAGATATATACACATCATTATTAAAATAAATACAGTAATAAGTATGCACAAATATACACAAGTGCTGGGGGAAGGGGAAAAGGATAGGGCAGAGGGAGGGAGTGGGGGTGATGGGGAGGGGAGGAGGAGCAGAGGAAAAGGGGGCTCGCTCTGGGAAGGTCTCCTGGACGAGGTGAGCTCTCAGTACGGCTTTGAAGGGGGGAAGAGAACTAGTTTGGCGGATGTGTGGAGGGAGGGCATTCCAGGCCAGGGGTAGGATGTGGGCCCGGAGTCGATGGCGGGACAGGCGAGAATGAGGAACAGTGAGGAGGTTAGCAGCAGAGGAGCGGACTGTCTGGGCTGGGCTGTAGAAGGAGAGAAGGGAGATGAGGTAGGAGGGGGCAAGGTGAGGAAGAGCTTTGAAGCCAATAGTGAGGAGTTTTTGCTTCATGCTTCATGCGAAGGCAACCACTGGAGATTTTTGAGGAGGGGGCTGACATGCCCACAGCGTTTCTGTAAAAAGATAATCCAGGCAGCAGAGTGAAGTATAGACTGAAGAGGGGAGAGACAGGAGGTTGGGAGATCAGAAAGGAGGCCGATGCAGTAATCCAGTCGGGATATGATAAGAGACTTAACCAATAAGGTAGCCGTCTGGATGGAGAGGAAATGTCAGATCTTGGCAATGTTGCAAAGGTGAAACCGGCAGGTTTTGGTAATGGATTGGATGTGAGGGGTGAATGAGATAGCTGAGACAAGGATGACACCAAGGCTGTGGGCTTGTGAGATGGAAAGGATGGTAGTGCCGTCCACAGTGATGGGAAAGTCAGGGAGAAGTCAGGGTTTGGGAGGGAAGATAAGGAGCTCAGTCTTGGACATGTTGAGCTTTAGGCAGCGGGCGGACGTCCAGGTGGAAATGTCCTGAAGGCAGGAGGAGATGCGAGCCTGGAGAGAGGGAAAGAGAACAGGGGAGGAGATATACATTTCAGTGTCGTCTGCATAGAGATGGTAGTTGAAGCCGTGGGAGTGAATGAGTTCACCAGGGGAGTGAGTATAGATCCTTTGCACCTTATCAAAACACTTGCCCCCTCCTTTCTTCCCTCCCTAAGATTCATCTTCAACTGTTTGCTCACCAATGGCTTCTTCCCCATGGATTTCAAACATGCCCATATCTCCCTTATCCTAAGAAAACTCCCCTGACCCCAATGCTCCCTCCAGTTATCACACCAGTTTCCTCATCATTCCTCTCCAAACTTCTTGAGTGAATTTTCTACAGCCACTGTCTCAAATACTTCTCCAGGTCTCTCCCTGACCCTCCCCAATATGGCTTCTGACTCTTCCATTCCACAGAAACCACCCTCTCAAAGGTCACCAATAATCTCCTTCGTGCCCAACCAATGACCTCTATTCCATCCTAATACCCTTCGTTATCTCAACTGCCTTCGACACTGTCAACCATCTCCTTCTCCTAGAAACATTATCCATCCTCCGCTTCACTGGCACTGCCCTCTAGTAGTTCTCCTTTTATCTCTCTGACTACTCATTCTCAGTCTCTTTAGCGGGCTTCTCCTTTGCTTCCCACCCCCTTACTGCAGGGCTCCCTCAAGGTTCAGTTCTGGGCCCCTTCTATTCTCCATCTACACCCCCTCTCTTGGAGAACTCATTTGCTCCCACGGCTTCAACTACCACCTCTATGTGGAAGACACCCAAATCTACATCTCCAGCCCTGACCTCTCTCCCTGTCTGCTGTCTCACATTTTCTCCTGCCTTCAAGACATCTCAACTTGCATGTCTTCCTATAACCTCAAGCTTAACACGTCCAAAACAGAACTAATCTTCCCACCCAAACCCTGTCTTACCCCTGAATTTCCCATCACTCCATTCTTCCTGTCTCACCAGCCCATAACCTTGGTGTTACCCTTGATTCCTCTCTGTCATGCAACCCACATATTCAACTCATCCCTAAATCCTGTCAGTTCCACCTTCACAAAATCACTAAAATATACCCTTTCTTCTCCATCCAAACTGATGTCACATTAATACAATCACTTACCCTATCCTGCCTCGATCACTTTGTCAGCCTCCTTGCTGACCTCCCAGCCTCCTGTCTGTCCCACTCCAGTTCATACTTCACTAGACTGCCCAGATCACGTTTTTTTTTACAAAGACGCGTTCAGAACAATTTTCCCCACTCCTCAAGAAACTCCACTGATTGCCTACCCACCTCCACCTCAAACAAAAACTCCTCTCCATTGGTTTAAAAGTATTCAATCACTCTGGCCCTTCTTACCTCATCTTGCTACTCTTCTACCTCACAAACTCACTCAATTCACTCCTTTAATGTTAACCACTCCATTAATGTTAATCACTGTTCCTTGATCTCATCTATCTCCCCACCGACCTCTCGCCCACTTCCTGCCTCTGGCCTTGAACTCCCTCCCTCCTCAAATCTGACAGACAATTACTCTCCCACCAGTTCCAAGCACATCACCTTCAAGAGGTCTTCCCTAATTAAGTCCTCCTTTCCTCTCCTTCTACTTCCTCTGCAACGTCCTGACTTGCTCCCTTTATGCATCCCCCCTCCTGGCCCCACACCACTAATGTACATATCTGTAATTTATTCATTTGTTTATGTTAATGTCTGTCTCCCCTTCTAGACTGTAAGTTCATTGTAATGTGTCTGTTTCTTGTATTACTGTACTCTTCCAAGCCCTTAGTTTAGTGCTTTGCACAAAGTGCTCAGTAAATATGACTGAATGTATGAATAAATGAATGATTGAATGAACATGGGTTCCTCAAGCTACACAATCACCTCCCCAAGAGTTGAGGGTGAAACTTAATTCAGGGAGAGGGTGGGGTTGAGGGAGGAGAAGAAAGAGGAAGAGATAAAAGGGTGGCAGAGGGGAAAGTAGAGGGAAAGGAGAAGCACAGGGAGTAGGGGAAGAAAATGGTCTGCAGGATAAGACACAGATGTTGACATGTTTCTCCATGGGCATCTCTGATGGCCAATTAACACCAGCTAATTAAGAAGCGAGATTTGGGATCATCTTGTCTAAGATTGATGAGCAACTTGCTGGGGAATCTTAGTATTTCCAGATATGTCCCTGTCCAAGGGTCAGAGTGGGTTAGTGCTCAGCGATTCACTCACTGACACAGACACATATCCCAAAGACACAAACACACTAATCACTCCCTGAGGGAGTGGAGAGATGAGGAAATCTGCTGATAAATGCTGCCTCAGTCTTGTCCTGAAAGAGTCTCATTGTCCACAAGCTGCTCTCCCAGACTGAATTCACAAATTGTGCAGGTAAGACAAAACGGCAGAATGACATTTTAGAAAGGTGACCCAGGCAACAGAGTGAAGTATGGATTAGAGTAGGGAGAGCATGGAATAATTCCTTATTCCAAGTGAAGAGGATGATAATGTATCAGTCTCTTCACTGGTCTCCCTGCTGCCTATGCAACACACACACGCACGCACGCACACACACACACACACACACACACACACGCGCGCGTGCACGCGCGTGCACGCGCACATGCACGCGCACACACACACACACACAAACATGCACACGCATACCTGTCTTTGGTATTCGAAGGAGATGACAATGATGGTGCTATTCAGGCTTTGGTGTGTGAATGAGTGTGAAAAATTGAAGAAAGCAAGGAATCAAGGACAATACCAAGGTCTTGAGTACGATGGGATGCTGATGGAAAGTTAGGAGGACAGAATATAAACGGAAAGATGAGGAGTTCGGTTTTGGAGATGGTGAGCTGAGTTGTCAGTGGAATATGCATGTGGAAATGCCTTGGAGGGAGGGGAAAATGTGAAATTGCAGAGAAGGAGGGAGGTCGGGATTGGGGAAATAGGATTGGGAGAAATCCTTGTGGAAACTCCAATTCTGGGTAGGCACTAGTCTCTGTCATGTCCTAAGGCAAAGAATTGGCTTCTTTGATAATAATAATTATGATATCCGTTAAGCACTTACTATATGCCAAGCACTGTTCTAAGCACTGAGGGGGAATACAAGGTTATCAGGTTGTCCCACCTGGGGCTCACAGTCTTAATTACAATTTTGCAGATGAGGTAACTGAGGAACAGAGAAGTTAAGTAATAATAATAATGACATTTATTAAGTGCTTACTATGTGTAAAGCACTGTTCTAAGTGCTGACTTAGAACAGTGACTAAGTGACTTGCCTAAAGTCACACAGCTGCCAAGTGGTGGGGCTGGGATTAAAACCCATGACCTCTGACTCCCACGCCCGTGTTCTTTCCACACTGCTTCTCTACAGTAATAATAATTATGGTATTTTCTATGTGCTTACAATGTGCCAAGCACTGTTCTAAGCACTGGGGTAGATACAAGGTAATCAGGTTGTCCCATGTGGTGCTCACATTTTTAATCCCCATTTTACAGATGAGGTAACTGAGGCATAGAGAAGTTAAGTGACTTGTCCAAGGTCACACAGCAGACAAGTGACGGAGCTGGGATCCATAACTTTTTGGCTCCCAGGCCCGTGGGTTGGACTACAGGCTCCTATCATGGGAAAGGACTATTATCTATGAGAAGCAGTGTGGCTCATTGGAAAGAGCCCGGGCTTTGGAGTCAGAGGTCATGGGTTCAAATCCCGGCTCCGCCAATTGTCAGCTATATGACTTTGGGCGAGTCACTTCACTTCTCTGTGCCTCAGTTCCCTCATCTGTAAAATGGGGGTTAAGACTGTAAACCCCCCGGGGGACAATCTGATCACCTTGTAACCTCCCCAGCGCTTAGAACAGTGCTTTGCACATAGTAAGCGCTTAATAAATGTCACTATTATTATTATCTATTTCTGGATATTGTTTTTATTTTTATATTTAAGAGTACTCTTCTACGCACTGGGGTAGATACAAGTTAATCAGATTGGACAGAGCTCTTGCCTCACATGGTTTGTAAATAGGAAGGAGAATAGGAATATTTAATCCCCATTTTACAGATGAGGAAAATGAGATCCAGGGAGGTAAGATTGACTTGCTTAAGGTCACCCGGTAGGCATGTGCCAAAGCTGGGTCTAGAACCTAGGTCTTCTGACTCCCAGAGCCGGGCCCTTCTAACTAGACCAAGGTGATAATAATGATGATATTTGTTAAGTGGTTACTATGCTCGAACCTCAAAAGCAGAAACAAGATAATTTTTCATGGTATTCGTTAAGCACTTACTATGTATCAAACCCAGTTCTAAGTGGTGGGGTCGGTAAAAATCAGTTAGGCCAGACATCATCCCTCCGTAGCATGGGGCTCACAGTTTAGCTAGAAGGGAGAATGGATATTGAATCCCCTTTTCACAAATGAGAAAACTGAGACACAGTGAAGTTACGTGACTTGCCCAAGGTCACACAGCAGGCAATTGCAGGCCCGAGTTTAGAACCCAGGTCCTCTAACTTGCAAACCCGTGCTCTTTCTCCTAGCCCACACTGCTTCTCTGATCAGACTCACATAGTCTCTGTCCCCTATTGAGGCACATAATCTGAGAGGGAGATCAGAGAGCTTGTTCCCATTTAACAGGAGAGGAAACTAAAACACAGGGAGATGCAGTGACCTGTCCAAGATCCCACAACGGATAGCTAGGAGAACCTATTTCTCCTGACTCGTAATCCCATTATCACTCCATATGGGAAATTTCCATCCATCCTTCCTGAGGGAGGCAGTCCTGGTGGTGGTCAGGTGTCCACCGTTCTCACAGTGGCCAAAGTTAGCCCATGAATACCCACTGCTACCATGGATCTCCGGGGCCAGGGAATTAGGTGGGGATAAAGCAGTCTGTTCCCTGACAGCCAGAAATGCTGGAACTGGAGGTCAAAGGTGATGAGGTGAGTAGGACAACATTAGCATCAGCCAACAATATGAGGGAGGTAATAATGGAATTACTATTATTGTTGTAGTTGTTACTGTTCTTAGATGCCTACTTTAAGCCAAACACCATTCTAAGCACTGTGATAGATACAAGATACCCGGGTTGGACACAATCTCAGTACCATAAAGTGTTCACTGTCTAATAAGAGTGAGAACAGGCATTTACTTCACATTTTACAGAAAGAAAATTGAGACAGTTTCATAGAGAGGAAACTGAGACGCAGAGAGGAAACTGAGACACAGCGAAGTTAAGTGATTTGCCCAAGGTCCTACAGGAGACAAGCGACGGAATTGGGATCAGGTAAATCCCCACTCCCTGCACCTGGCTTTACTAGTTCTCTTCACATGCCTTTCCCTCTCTTCCCCTTAAACCTTCAAACCCTCTGCTCTATCCTTTGACTTTCTCACTTGGTTTCCCTCTCCTGCTTCCTGCTCTTTACCTTCTATCTCCTTGTACTTCCTGTTTTTTTTTGACGGTCCCTTCTCTCTTTTTTCCTGCCCCTTCTCTCTTTCTCTACCTGTCCCTTCTCCATTTCTCCCCATCTCTTCTTTATTTCCCTGCTCCTTCTCTCTTTCTCCTCCAGCCCCTCTCCTAATCCTACCTTCCTTTGTCCCCTGGTGTCATATCCCTTTTTCCCTTAGTTCCTTCTCCCTCCCCCCACACCCCTTAGTCCTTTCTCCCCTTTTCCCTTTTCCCTTTCCTCTCTCCTTTTTCTTTTTATCCGCCCCTTCCCACCCACCCTCCACACAGTCCCTTTCACTCTTTCTGGCCTCATTCCTTGGCCAACTACTGCCAGTGATGTCCTACCCAGTCCTGAACCACCTTTGATGCCAATCTCTACCACTGCTGGCCTGTCTGGGGCCAGACTGCCTCATCCCCAGATTATTACCCGGGTTTGGGACCAGGGGGTGCTGCAGGTACTGATGGATGAGCATCAGCCTCTGGGGGAATAATGAAAGCAGCTTGGCATAGTGGATAGAACACAGACCTGAGAGTCAGAATGTCATGGGTTCTAATTCTGGCTCTACCACTGGTCTGCTGTGTGGCCTTGGGCAAGTCAATTCTCTTCTCAGAGCCTCAGTTACTTCATCTATAAAATGAGGATTGAGACTGTGAGCTCTATGTGGGACAGGGATTGTGTCCAACCTATTTTGCTTGTATCCACACCAGCGCTTAGTACAGTGCCTGGGACATTGTAAGTGCTGAACTATGTCCTCCAAGTGGCCTTCCCTGCTTCAGCCCTCCTTTCCACTATTTCCACTCTCTTCTGCATCTCCCTGGCTTGCTCCCTTTATTCAATCCCCTTCCCAGCTCCACAGTACTTACGAACATATCTGAAATTTATTTATTTATTTGTTGTCACGTCTGATTCCCCCTCTAGACTGTTAGATCATTTTGGGCAAGGATTATGTCTGTTTATTGTTATTTTGTACTCTCCCAAGCACTTAGTACAGTGCTGTGCACAGAATAAGCCCTAAATAAATATGATTGAATGGATTGAATAAAATACCACAATTATTATTAGATGGCTGACCGGCACTAGCACTGTTTCCTCTAAGGATGGAAATTTCCTTTATGGACTGTTAATGGGACTAGAAGTCAGAAGACAAAAGTTCTGCTAAAAGGAAACAGGAGAGCTTTTCTTGTTCCCCTAAAGCCCACCCTTCTGAGAGCCCTCCCTGAAGGCAACCTCAATGCACATCATGTATCCTTTCTGCCCAGGGCAGGCCCGGTCTCTCCCTTTTTTATTTTAATGGTATTTGTTAAGCTCCTACTATATTCCAAACACTCTAGTAGATACAAGTTAATCTGGTCGGGCACAGTCTCAAGTTGAGAGAGAACAGGTATTGGATCCCCATTTCATTAATAATATACATATATATATATATATAAATGATTGTCATGATTATTTCGATAATTCTTAAGCACTTACTATAGGCCAAGCACTGCTGTAAGTGCTGAAGTAGATACACGTTTATCAGGGTGGCCACAGTCCATGTCCCACATAGGGCTCACAATCTTAATTCCCATTTTACAGGTGCAGTAACTGAGGTGCAGATAAGTTAAATGACTTTCCCAGGGTCACACAGCAAACTAGAGGTGGAGCCAGGAATAGAACCCATGACCTTCTGACTCCTAAGCCCATTTTCTACCCATTAAGCCTTGCTGCCTTTTTACAGAGCAAGGAAGTGGTAGAGCTGGGATTAATGCCCAGGTTCTCTAACTTCCAGGACATGTGCTTTCCATTAGGATATGCTGCTTCCCAAAATGTAACTTTGATCCAAAATGTGGAATGGAATAACATGGAATTGAGATTCCCCCTACCAAGCCATAAACTCCTTGAAGGCAGACTTCTAAATAATTTTATACTCCAAGTTCCTAGTACAGCATTTACTCTGACCAATGTGTTCTCATGTATGTTAACATGAAAACATAGATAGTGACCTGAAATGTCCTCTGATATATTTGTGAAAAGAAAATGTATGCTTGTTATCGTCATACACGCTCCAATTCTCCTTGCAGTGAGCTCTCTCTGACCCTGTTTCTCTGCCTGATGTCCAGAGGTCATCACCCGTGCCACCCTCCCCTCCACCATGGGCCCTGAGAGGTGAGGTGGAGAATGGCCCAGTCTCGATTAGCACACACCGTGGTAACTTTGGGTTTCACAGAATCCAGCATCCTGAAAGGAGAGAGTGAGAGTCCCTACAGGCCTGTTGCCGGATTTTCTTTAAGATTTCCCAGAAAACCTTTGGCATTCTTGCCTCAACCACCCGAATCCAACCTGGAGAGCTCCAGACCTTCCTTGCTGAACTGGGGGCACGTTCCCCTACATTATCTGGAAGATGAAGCCGAACAGGGACTAAGTGGGATCTGGGAATCTTCTGAGTGGCTTGTTTAACCTGTCCACAGGGAAATATGTTTGTCTGGGACCCTTGTGGAAAGTAGTCTTGAAATTAACTGGGCATGCAAATTAATGAATCAGTTTTCTGTCTCTCCCTGCCTCCCTCATTCTCAGTCTCTCTCTACCTCTCACATTCAGGTTCTCCACTTCTTTTTTTTTGTAATTTTCTGAAACTGCCTCCACTTATTTGTCTCTTTGTCTCTGTCTTTCTGTTACTGTCTCTCTACTATACCTCTCTTTGACTCACTTTCTGTAGCTCTGCCTCCCAATCTACCCCCATCTCCAACTCTCTGACTTTGTCACTTTTTCTCTTTCTATGACTCTCTTTGTCTCTCTTTGACTCATTCTGTTTCTTTCTTACCCTGCATCTCTGCTTCACCATCTCCTTCTGCACTCCAACTCTGCTTCCATTTTACTTCTCTGCCTTTTTCTGCCTCTCTTTTTTAAGTTTTTTAAAAAATTTCTATAGTGTTTTTTAAGTGCTAACTATGTGCCAAGCACTGTTCTAAGCACTGGCATAGATCCGTGCTAATCAGGCTGGACAGAGACCATTCCCTCACGGGGTTCACAGTGTTAATACCCATTTTACAGATAAGGGAACAGAGGCACAGAAAAATTGAGTGACATGCACAAGTTCACAAAACAGACAAGTGGCAGAGCCAAAACTGGAACCCAGGTCCTTCTGACTTCCAGGCCTGTGGTTTATCCACTAAACCATGCTGCTTCTGTGCCTCTCTGATTTTCTGTTGTTATGTCTTCTTCTGTCTCTATCTGCTCTGCCTCTACCTTTCTCTCTCTGACTTCCCAAGTGTCCCTGTCTCTCTCTGTCTTTCCATATATCTCTGTTTCTTCCTCTTTATCTCTCTCTACCTCTTCCTCTACCTTAAAATAAGTCAGTCAGTCATTTGTATTTATTGAACAGTTATTGTGTGCAGAGAACTGTACTAGCACTTAGGAGAGTACAACGTAACAATGTAACAGGAATATTCCCTGCTCACAGTGAGCTTACAGTTTAGAGGGAAAGACAGATATTAACATAAATAAATAAACCTCTCCATCTACCTCTATATGCCCTTATCTCTCTGTGTCTTTCTATCCCTTCTTCTGTTTCTCTCTCTCTGACTATACTCTCTCTTTCTCTTTCTATCTCGCTATATCCCCCTTTCCTTTTTCCTCACCCGCCTCTCTGACTTTCTCTGTGTCTTTTTGTCTCTCCCCTGTCTCTCCCTCTGCCTCTGTCTCTCTCAGGCTCCCTCATTCAGTCTAGGTTTCCTACTCTCTCTATGGTTCTCTCATTCCCCAGGTTGTGCTACTGGAAGTCACTTCTGATTCTGAGTGAAGAGAATGGATGCTTCTGAACTGGCCTAAGGGACCTTCTTTCTTTTACAGATTATCACTGGGGTCTCGGGGAATGTGTTCCTCCTCCTGGTTTATACTCACGTGGTCTCCACCGTCCACCAGCTGCATCCTCCAGACCTGATCCTTGCCCATTTGGCCCTGGCCAACACCATGGCCCTTCTCAGCAGAGGGATCCCTGACATTCTGTCAGCTTGGGGGTTGAGGAATTTCCTGGATGACGTTGGATGTAAAATCCTCTTATACATTTATCGAGTGGCCCGGGGTCTGGCCATCTGCACCACCTGCCTCCTGAGTGTCTTCCAGGCCATTACTATCAACCCCGGCACCTCCTGGTTGGCAGGAGTCAAAACCCAATTACCCAAGTGCATCCTCCCCTCCTGCATCTTCTCCTGGATTCTCAATCTGCTGTTTGACTTAACTGCACCGATGTATGTCGTGGGACTTAGGAACAACACCAGCACAAATAGGGTCATCCTCCTGAAATACTGCTCTTCCATCAGTATCAGTGCAGGCACAATCCTGGTCAATGCGGTGGTGCTCTCCCTCCGTGATATGTTCTTCGTGGGGCTTATGAGTGTGGCTAGTGTCTATATGGTGTTTGTCTTGCACAGACACCACCGGCAGGTCCGCCATCTCCATGGGCCTGGCCGCTCCCTCAGGGAGATGCCCGAGGCCAGAGCAGCCAAAAGAGTCATAGCTCTGGTCACCCTTTACATCCTCTTCTATGGACGGGATACAATGACCCTGAGTGTTGTATTAAATATGAAGGAAAACTCCCCTCTGGTTCTTAATAGCAACAACATTATGGCCTTCACTTTCTCAACTGTCAGTCCATTTCTGATTATTCTCAGCAGCAGGAGAGTGAAAATGTTCTGGAAAAGGGATTCTCATATTCCCACCTGGCATCCCTCTTAGAGTATTAGGAAATAGTGCATGCCTGAAGGGAAGCTGGGGCTCCAGGGATCGGGGTAACAGGAGGATCTCAGAGCTGGGTTTGAGGTGTTAGAGATATCCTGTCTTGCAAGTACCATTCTCATGGATACCCAGAGGCCTGGTACTTCCATCTCCGCTGAGGTGGTTTCCATCTGAGTGCGTGTTTGTGACATGGAAGCAGAACTGCCTAGGGGGCTGGTACCCTGTTCCAGGTTTCCCCATGGTCTGTAACTATAATCAATCTCTGATAATTCTAGGGGAAAGGGGAGAGCCCAGGATATGGGGAGCCACCAATGGGGCTGGGGGTAAGTTCAGGTCTGTCAGGGTCTGCCAGAGGTCCCATGATGCATAGATTTTCTTACAAGGACCGGGTCAGGAAGTATGACTTTCTCAGTGCAAACCATCCTCACCAATGCAAATACAAATTCATGCACATGTCATGCTGGAGGTAGGGCATACCTGTCCATGACTGGTGTCTGACCAATGCATATCAAAATGGCAAATAGCTAGAAAATGAGCATGACTTTTTATGGGCACAACATGCAAGTGTGCAAGACATTCGTTCTCAACCACCCAATCATGGATACAATCTCACCACCAGCAGTGGAAATCAGAAGGAACATGACCTAGCAGATAGAACAAGGGCCCTGGCATCAGAAGAACCTGAGTTCTAATCCTGACTTTGCCAGTTGTCTTCTGGGTTACCTTGGGCAAGTCACTTTACTTCTCTGAGCCTCAGTTACCTCATCTACAAAATGTGGTTTAAGACTACAAGCTCTATATGGGACAGTAACTGTGTCCCACCTGATTAACTTGTGTGTACCCCAGAGCTTAGTACAGTGCCTGCCATATGATAAACATTTAACAAATATTATAAAAAAATTTTCAACTAAGGAACAACTGTACTGCCTTTCTTATTATCATTCTTATCCTTACTCATATTCTTATTATCATCATCTTTATTATTTACCGTTATTAGTGTAGTTTGAATAGTAGTTATAATTAAATTGATCGTATTTATTGAACACTCACTTGATGCATTCCATTGTACCATTATTATTATGTTGAAGTTTGTCCCCTTTAGACTGTGAACTCATTGTGTGCAGGGAATGTGTCTGTTTATTGTTATATTGTACTCTCTCAAGCATTTAATACAGCACTGTGCACACATTAATTGCTCAATAAATACAATTGAATGAATAAATAAATGATTACTAGAATCTTGGAAAGTATAGGATAGCAAAGTCACAAATACCAGTCCAATGGTCTACCCGGAGAGACAAGTATAAAAATATAAATCACAGATCATAAGCACCATGAGATCCAGAAACTCCCATTTTTACTCTATTCTGTGTTAGAGTACAAATAGAGTTGGTAAACCTAATCCGTAACCATCATGCACTAATGTCTGGAGGGAAGGCAGACATTTAAAAAAATTACAAACAGGGGAAATATCATAGTTTATGAATATGCACATGATGCTGTGGGGCTGGGAATAAGGTATCAAAACACTTAAAGGATACAGACCTGAGAGCCTAGATGATGCAAAGGATGAGGGACAATAGAATTGGAAGGGCCTCTTGGAGGAGGTATAATTTTGTAAATAGTGATTGAAGTGTTTGAAGATCATGATTTTGAGGATGATGATGATTGATGATTAAAATGATTCATAGTGGAGATCTTGTACTTGCGAGCTACCAAATATCAAGCAGAGTTTTCCCTGTAGTAGTAATAAACGACTTTATTAATCACCTACTAAGTGCTAAGCACTGTACTATGAGCTTGGAAGACCACATTTAGGATGTTCACCAGTTGGTTTTCATGTTATTTAGTACCTATTTTACTAAATTCTGGGATAAATGCAAATTATTGGAATAGCCACAGTCCCTGTGCCATAGAGGACATACAGTCTAATCAATCAGCACAATAAGCATCATTTTTTGAACACTTATTTTGCACAGACCACTGTACTAAGCACTCAGGAGAGTTCAAAAGTTGTAATCCATACTCTCAAGGAACTTTAAGTCTATCCAGGTAGTGGTGGGCAGATAAAAAGTACTTGATAGAAATGAGAAGGAATACTGCTCTGCACATAACTTAATCCTTGAGAAATAGTTATATAAGATAGGTACAAAAGTGTACAGTCTAAGAGGGAGAGAGGGCAGGTGTCACATCTCCATTTTACAGATTAGGAAACCAAGGTTCAGAGAAGCCAAGTGACCTTCTTGAGATCACACAATAGGCCAGTGGCAGAGCTGGGCCTAGGTCCTGATTCTCCAGATTTCCAGTTCCACACTCATTCCTCTGGGCTTTAGAGACAAGGACAGAAGGTAGACAGAGATGAAGCAGGATAACAGTGGATTAAGAATAACTGTAAATTACAGGGCCAACAAATCAACAAAATAAGGTTAATTTTGGAAAGTCAGGGGAAAAGGGGTGACAGCTAAGTACAAGGAACTCTAGGAGACTCAGGCTTTCCAAATATTCTAAAGGTTCCTGCACTAGTCTATGGCCCTAGAGGAGGCTGATCTGGGCAGAAAGCCAGTTTAAGGTGGCTCGGTGCTTCAGAGGACAAAGACTTTTGGAGTGGTTGCCAATTTCTCAGAACTCCCTTCTAAATTCTGACGGGGTCACTCCAACTTGAGAAGACAAAAACTCCTAATGGTAGCTCTTTCCTCTACAGAAAACAGAGCCTCACCAGTGGCTTTAAGACAATCCATCAGTATTTTTTTCCCTCCTACCTATAATAATATTAATGGTATTTCTTAAGTACTTATTATGTACCAAGCACTATTCTAAGCTCTGGGGTAGATATAGGTTAATCGGTTTGGATACAGTCCCTCTCCCATATGGGGTTCACAGTCTTAATCCCTATTTTCTAGATGAGGTAACTGAGGCACAGAGAAGTGAAGTCGCTTGCCCAAAGTCACATAGCAGACAAGTGGCAGAGTGTCTATTCGAACCCAGGTCCTTCTGACTCCTAAACTCGTGCTCCAACCACTAGGTCACCGTGCTTCTCTATCCACTCTCTTCTCCCAGTACACACCAGCTTGCACTTCTCATTCCTCTCAAGCCAACCTAGTCTCCATTTTTCAGTCTCATCTTTCCCGCCACTGACCTCTTGCTCATGTCCTCTCTCCCCCTCAGAACTACCTTTCCCTTCACATCACATTGAGAAGCAGCGTGACTTTTAGTGGAAAGAGCACGGGCTTGGGAGTCCGAGGTCTTGGATTTTAATCCCAGCTCCACCACTTATCAGCTGTGTGACTTGGGGCAAGACACTTACTCTATCCCTCAGTTACTTCATCTGTAAAACAGGAATAAAAACTATAAACTCCACGTGGGACAAACTCATTACCTTGTATCTATCCCAACGTTTAGAACAGTGCTTGGCACATAGTAAGCGCTTAACAAGTACCATCATCATCATCATCATCATCATCATCATCATTATTATGATTATTATTATTATTATCTAGATGACCACATATCTCACTTCCTTTAAAGCCTTACGAAATGTTGGGACGAGTATCAGAGTGCCCTGGGTAGAGTACTATGCTGAGGCACACTTAAAACGACAGATTAAAAAAAGCAAAAGCAGCTCACAAGACTATCAAAGGCAGGATAGTCACCTCTGATGTGTTAATTGGCATCAGGTAATTGCGGGGAGAAAGTTGAGCTCATCTTGTTCCAATTTGGTTGGCAAGAGGGAGCAGAGTTAGAGAATTTCTAGAGATGTCCCAATCTGAATGTCAGAGGGGATTAGAGCTCAATGAGTCGCACAGTGATGCCATCTTTCCCCCCTCCTCCACCCATACACACACTAATCACTCCCTGAGGGAGTGGAGAAATGAGGAAAGCTGCTGACAAATGCTGTCTCGGCCTTGTCCTAACAGAGTCTCACTGTCCATGAGCTTCCCTCCCAGGCTGAATTCACAAGTGATGGGGGTAAGAAAAAATGTCAAATGGCATTTTAGAACGGGGATCCAGGCAATAGATTGAAGTATGGACTGGAGTGTGAAGAGTGTGGAAGAAAGAGGACCAGTGAGGAGGGGGATACTCTAAAAGTCTCCTCACTGGTCTCCCTGCCAGCATATGTATCATGCACACAAACCCACACCACCCCTCACACGCCCCCCCCCCCCCCTCGAATTTTGTCCTTAGTATTTGAAGAAGATATCACTGACTGTGTAATTCATTCATTCATTCATTCGAATTTATTGAGCACTTACTTTGTGCAGAGCTCTGTATTAAGATCTTGGAAGGCACAATTCCACAATAGAGACAATCATGGCCCACACCAGGCTTACAGTCTAGAAGGGGGGAAACAGACATTAAAACAATTTAACAGACATCAATATAAATGAATAGAATTATGGATATATTCACATTAACATAAGTAAATAAGGATCAATATGAATAAATAGCATTGTAGATATATACACATTAAAGCAAGTAAATAGGGATCGATATGAATAAGTAAAATTCATTCATTGGTGTGTAAGTGAGTATGAAAAATCTAAGGGAACAGCCATTGTTCTGGCTGAATTATGCATGCAATCAGTCTGTTAGTGATAATGACTGAGGGATTACTGTGAGCAAAGGACTGTACTAAGCAGCTGGGGTAGTACAATACCATAGAGTTGAGCACGTGAGTCTAGATTCAATTAAGTGCTTGAGACAGCACAATAGAAATCAAGTCACTATAGAGTAATTAGGCAAGACTGTCCCCTGTTGTTTCGTCTTTGTAGTTTGTGGCATCTTAGTCGTTTCTCCATTGCCTCTTACTTTCTTACTGCTGCAAAACTCCCTTCCTGATCACAAGACACTGTGCTGATCTCTCTAGAGCTATTGATTCCCAGCTGGGATTTAGCCTCAGATTTAACCTGAAGCTTTGTTTTATCATGCACTTAAATACTCTCCCCTGCCCTCCTTGCTTACCGTTTTTAATTTCAGCTCTCCAGGCGACATTTTTTTGGGTATCATGCTGCTGACCATTCTTCTCTTGTTCCTACTTCCCCAGAACAACAGTGTTTCAGTGAGCATAGCTTCAAAGCTTAGGAGACTAACTTCATTTCAGGTCTTCATTGCTCATGGTACTGCCTTGTTATCTCATGTTGAGAATATGACTCGGAATGTTGCCTAGGGAAATGCTCCTAATGTCAGAAGTGACATCTATAGGGATAGGGTGTCTACACAGTAGTCTAGCCAGGGTGTGACAAGTGCCTGCACCGGGATGAGGTCCATTTGGATGGTAGGGAGAAAGCAGTTGATCTGGAAAATGTTCTGGAGGAACATCTAATGGGATTTACCCACAGACTGAATATGGGAATGGAAAGAACAAGGAGTCAAGGATGATACCAAGATTTTGGGTAGGATGGTAGTATTGCCAAGTGCAATGGGAAAGTTAGGAAAAGGAGTGGCAATGAGAAGAAAGTTGAGAAGTTTATCTTTGAACACAGAGACCTTGATGTCTAAATGAGACATGCCTGAGGAAATGATTTGGAGGAAGGGGGAAATCCAAGATGGTAGAGGAAGAGAGAGGTTGGGTTAGGTGGGAGGGACAGGATTGGGAGAAATCCTTGTGGAAACTCCAATTCTAAGGGGGCATCGTACTCCAACAGATCCTGAGGCAAAGGATAGGCTTCAACTGTGTTGGAACCCAGGCTCCCATTCATGTAAGGGGCTATTATCTATTTCTAAATACCATTCTTATTCTTATTTTTTCTTATCATTATTTTTATTCTTTTAATGATATTTGTTAATCATTTACTACGAGTCAAGCCCTGTTCCCACATCTCCGGCAGCTCCTCTCCCACATGGGGCTCACATTCTAAGTAAGAGGGAGAACAGGCATCTCATCTACATTTTATAGACTAGACAGCCGAGGTGTGGAAAAGTTGAGTGATTTCCCTAATACCCCCATAGCAGGCATTTGACATAGCTGGACTGGAACCCATGTTCTCTGATTCCCAGGTCCAGGCTATTTCCTCTTGGTCATGCTGCTTCCACACTAGATTTCTAACTATTTTCATGTTGGATGGAGCAGTCGGACAAAGCAGAAAGAGGTCCACAAATCTGGGGTATACAGCATCCGGATAACCCTCTTTAGATGGGAGGGTCATCCTATTTGGAGTTCTATGTTGGCACTAAAGGAAGAGCCTAAATGAGCCCCATTTCAGGCCAGCAAGGCTAGGGAGAATCCTCTGTTCATAGCGTGATGATAATCATAACAATGATATAGTAATAATAATAAAGCCCCCAGTTGGCTCAGCCCCTAGTGTTAACCCAAGCTGCTGTCAGTCAATGGTATTTATTGAGTGTTCACTGTTGTCACTTGAAGTATCTCACGCTGTCCTCTTTCAGCATCTCTGTGCCATTGCATTTATGACTCCCACGTGGCAGATGAGCAGATTGAGGTCCAGAGAGTTGGAGTGACTTGCCTAAGGTCACCCAGCAAGCACGTGGAAGTACTCAGACAAGAATCTGGGTTTTCTGATTCCCAGACCTGGGCCCTTTCCACTAGACCATGGGACTATTAAGGATATTATTTATTAAGTGGTTACTATGCAACAACCTCTGGGGTAGAAGCGAGATAATCAGATTGAACACAGTCCCTGTCCCCTTTTGGGGCTCAGAGTCTAAGAGGGAAAGAGATGAGGGATCTTATCCCCATTGAACAGGAGAGTTAATTGAGGCACAGAGAGATTTAATGATCTATCCAAGATTTCAAAGCGGGTAACTAACAGAAGTTGGGTCTTCTGACTTCTAGTCTCGTTATTGGTCCCTGTGAGAAATTTCCATCTACCCCTGGTGCTGGCCGGGTGTCCACCATTCCCCCATTGACCAATGTTCATGCATCAGCACCTGCAGCTCCCCTGGACCGTCAGGTCAGGGGAAAAATCTGGGGATGAGACAATCTAGTACCAGAGAGCCAACAGTGGCGGAGATGAGTGTCAAAAGAGGTGAAAGATTGCATAGAAAATCACTGACATCATTCATTCATTCAATTCATTCATTCAATCAATCGTATTTATTGAGTGCTTACTGTGTACAGAACACTGTATTAAACACTTGGGAAGTACAAGTCGGCAACATATAGAAAGTCCCTGCACAACAAGGGGCTCACAGTCTAGAAGGGGAAGACAGACAAAACAAAACAAGTAAACAGGTGACAATACTCTCAGACTAAATAGAATTATAGCAATATGCACATCATTCATAAAATAAATAGAGTAGTAAATATGTACAATTAAATAAATAGAGTAATAAACATGTACAAGTATATACAAGTGTTGTGCGGAGGAGAAGGGGGCTAGGCAGAGGGAGGGAGGGGGGCGATTGGGAGGGGAGGAGGAGAGGAAAAAGGGGGCTCAGTCTGGGAAGGCCTCCTGGAGGAAATGAGATCTCAGTAAGGTTTTAAAGGGAGGAAGAGAGCTAGTTTGGTGAATGTGCAAAGGGAGGGCATTCCAGGCCAGGGGTAGAACACGGGCCGGGGGTCGACGGCAGGACAGGTGAGAACGAGGCACAGTGAGGAGGTTAGCAGCAGAGGAGTGGAGTGTGCGGGCTGGGCTGTAGGAGAGAAGAGAGGTGAGGTAGGAGCGGGTGAGGTGATGGAGAGCCTTGAAGCCGAGAGTGAGGAGCTTTTGCTTGATTTGTAGGTTGGCAGGCAATCACTGGAGATTTTCGAGGAGGGGAGTGACATGCCCAAAGCCTTTCTGTACAAAGATAATCCGGGCAGCAGAGTGAAGTATAGACTGAAGCAGGGAGAGACAGGAGAATGGGAGATCAGAAAGGAGGCTGATGCAGTAATTCAGTCGGGATAGGAACAGAGATTGAATCAGTAAGGTAGTGGTTTTCTCTCTCGGCCTCTTCCTCTCCCTTGCAGTCAGTCAGTCTCTTACTTCCCATCTCTCCCATCTCTGTCTTTCCATTTCCATCTGTTGCTCTCTCCTTTTCTCTCTCTGCCTCTTCCTCTCCCTTACAATCAGTCAATTTTATTTATTGAGCACTTACTGGGTGCAGAGCACTGTACTAAGCGCTTGGGCGAGGACATTATAGCACAATGTCCCTGCCCACAACAAGGTTTCTATCTAGAAGCCTCTAGATTGTCATTGAAATCTCTCCCTCTCCCTCTCTCTGTCTCTGCCCCATCTCATTGTCTATCCCTGTGTCTTTCCATTTCTTCTTCTGTTTCTCTCTCTGTCTCTCTCTGTCTATACCTCTCTCTTTCTCTTCCTATATCCCTTTTTCTATTTGTCTCAGCCCCTCTCCCTCTGACTCTCTCGGTGTCTTTCTATCTCCCCCTCTCTCTTTCTCTTTGTCCCTCTGCCTCTGTTTCTCTATAACTTTCTCATTCAGTCTAGGAGTCTCTCTCTCTCTCTCTCTCTCTCTCTCTCTCTCTCTCTCTCTCCTCTGTTTATTTCATCCCCAGGTTATGCTACTGGAGGTCTCTTCTGTCACTGTGGAGAATGAATGCCAGTGAGCTTGTCTATTAGATCCTCTTTCTGTTACAGATTGTCTTTGGGGTCTCAGGGAATGTATTCCTCCTTTAGGTTTATGCCCACGTGGTTTGCACCACCCATCAGCTGAATCCTCTAGACCTGATCCTCGCACATCTGGCCAGGGCCAATGCCATGGCCCTTCTCAGCTGGGGATTGAGCCCCCCTTTTCCTCTCCTCCTCCCCATCCGCCCCTCCCCCCCCCTCGCCCTACCTCCTTCCCCTCCCGACAGCAATGGTATATATTTGTATAGATATATTACTCTATTTATTTTACTTGTACATATTTACTATTCTATTAATTTTGTTAATGATATGCATATAGCTTTAATTATATTTCTTCTGATGATTTTGACACCTGTCTTCATGTTTTGTTTTGTTGTCTGTCTCCCTCTTCTAGACTGTGAGCCCACTGTTGGGTAGGGACAGTCTCTATATGTTGCCGACTTGTACTTCCCAAGCGCTTAGTACAGTGCTCTGCACACAGTAAGCGCTCAATAAATATGATTGAGTGAATGAATGAATGAATACCTGAAATTCTGTCAGCTTGGGGGCTGAAGAATTTCCTGGATGACATTGGTTGCAAAATCCTCTTATACATTTATCGAGGGGCCCGGGGTCTTGTCATCTGCACCACTTGCCTCCTGAGTGTCTTCCAGGCCATCACCATCAAGCCTGGCATCTCCCAGTGGGCAGGAGCCAAAACCCAATTACCCAAGTGCATCCTCCCCTCCTGCCTCTTCTTCTGGGTCCTTAATGTGCTGTTTGACATGACTACACCGAGGGGTGTCACAGGACCTGGTAACCGCACCAGCATAAATAAGGTTTTCCTCCTGAAATACTGCTCTTCCATCAGCATCAGTGCAGACACAACTCTGGTCAATGCAGTGGTGCTCTCCCCCCGTGATATGTTCTTCATGGGACTCATGAGTGCGGCCAGTGGCTGCATGGTGTTTGTCCTGCATAGACACCACTGGCAGGTCCAACACCTCCATGGGCCTGGATGCTCCTGCAGAGGTTTGCCAGAGGTCAGAGCAGCAAAGAAAATAATTGCCCTGGTCACCCTCTACATCCTCTTCTATGGACGGAACACCATCTCCCTGAGCTTTTTATTAAATATGAAGATAACCTACCCTCTCATTCTTAATAGCAACATTATGTCCTTCACTTTTTCAGCTGTCAGTCCATTTCTGATAATCCTCAGCAACAGGAGGTTGAGAATGTTCTGGATAAAGGATTCTAATATTCCCAACTGGGATCCCTCTTAAAGTCTTGGAAAATTCATTCATTCATTCATTCATTCAATCATATTTATTGAGCACTTACTGTGTTCAGAGCACTGTACTAAGCGCTTGGGAAGTCCAAGTTGGCAACATATAGAGACGGTCCCTACCCAAAAGTGGGCTCACAGTCTAGAAGTGGGCTCATTTGTTAAACACTTGCTATGTAATAATAATAATGGGGAGCAGGGGATCCAGGGATCTGGGGAACAGGACAGTATTGGAACTGGGCTTGAGAAGTTAGAGACACCTTGTTCTGCAAGTATTATTCTTCTGTATATCCAAAGGCCTTGTACCTACATCTCCACTGAGCTGGCTTCCATGTCTGTATGTGTTTGTGACATGGAAGCAGAACTGCCTGGGGTCCTGGTAACCTGCTCCAAGTTTCCCCATGGTCAGTAAAACCAAACAATCCCTGATAATTATGAGTTATTGGTTTGGGGAAGGGGGAGGGCCAAGGACAGGGGGAGCCACCAATGGAGCTGGGGTAATTTCAGGTCTTTCAGAGTCTGCCAGCATTCCCATAATGCATGGCTTTACTTACAACTGGCAGGGCAGTGAATGCTAATATCTAAATGCAAACCATCACCACTAGTGCAAATGCAAATTCATGTACATGTACTGCTGGAGGCAGGGTATGCCTCCCCATGACTGGTGTCTGAACAGTGCTCATTAAAATGACAAAGAGCCAGAAAATGTACATGACTGAGTTTTTATGGGCAACAGTGCACAGGTATGGTAGAAATACACCCTCAACACAATCTTGGATACAATCTTACCACCAGAAGTGGAAATGAGAAAGGGCATGGCCTAGTTGATAGGGCACAGGCCTTGGAGTCAGGAGGACCTGTGTTCTGCCACTTTTAGCCATTCATTCAATCTTATTTATTGAGAGCTTACTGGGTACAAATCACATTACTGAGCACATGGGAGAAAACAATATAACAACCAATAGACACACGCTGGATGACCTTGGGCAAGTCATTTTACTTCTTTGAGCCCCATTTACCTCAGCCACAAAATGGGGTTTAAGACTACGAGCTCCATGTGGGGCAGAAACTGTGTCCAACCTGATTGACTTGTGTGAATGCCAGTGCTTAGTACAGTGCCTGCCCCATAGTAAGCACTTAACAAATACCACAAAAAAGTCTTTGAAACAAAGCACAACTCTACTACCTTTCTCCTTATTATTTTTATTCTTTTCATCATCATCTTTATGCATACAACAGTGCTTCGTGCTTAGAACAGTGTTCAGCACTTAGAACAGTGCTTGGCACATAGTAAGCACTTCGCAATTACCATGATTATTATTAATCATTATTATTTACTATTATTAGCAATAGTTGTCATAGTAGTTGTAGTAGTGTAGTAGTAATAGAAGTGATAGTAGTATTTATTGAGCATTTCCCTATGTGCATTGTACTGCACTAGAAATTTGGAAAGTTTAGAAAAGCAAAGGGATACATACCAGCCCAACGATCTAACCAGAGAGACAAGCATAAAAATAAAAATAGCAGATTATAAGCACCACCAGATCTGGGTTCTCCAATTTTAACTCTGTTCTGTGTCAGAGTCCAGTAAAATAAAGTCGTTAGACCTTATCCCTAACCAACAAGAACCACAGTCTTGAGGGGAAGCAGTTATTATGAAAATTACAAATAGAAGAAATGGCAGGATTTAAGGACATGTACATACCACTGTAGGACTGGGCATGGGGTATCAAATAAAGGCTGCAGATCTGAGAGCCTAGATGATGCAAAACGAAAGGGAGAATAGGACTGGAGGGCCTCTTGGAGGGGAGATGATTAGGTGAATAGTGAGGTTGACATTGATCAATAAATCAATCAATCGTATTTATTGAGCTCTTACTGTGTTCAGAGCACTGTACTAAGCGCTTGGGAAGTACAAGTTAGCAACACATAGAGACAGTCCCTACCCAACAGTGGGCTCACAGTCTAAAAGGGGGAGACAGAGAACAAAACCAAACATACTAACAAAATAAAATAAATAGAATAGATAGGTACAGGTAAAATAAATAAATAAATGAATAAATAGAGTAGCAAATATGTACAAACATATATACATATATACAGGATGATGATGATGGTGAAGATGAAGACAGATGATTATAATAATAATATTTGTTAAACACTATGTGCCAAACGGTTCTAAATTCTAAGAGTGATACAAGGTAATCAAGTCAGACACAGTCCCTGTCCGACATGGGGTTCACAGTCTTAATCGCCCTGTTCTAGAGGAGACAATTGAAGCACAGAATAGTGAAGTGGTTTGCCCAAAGTCACATAGCAGACAAATTGAAGAGCTGGATTTGAACCCAGGCCCTTCTGACTCCTAGGTTTGTGCTCCATCCAATAGGCCAAGCTTCTTCTCTATCCAATGCCTTCAAACACTACACACCAACTTGCACTTTTCATTTCTGCTAAGTCAACCTAGTCACCATACTTTAATCTCATCTTTAGAAGCAGCATGGTTGGGAGATCCAGCTTGTTTTAATGGAAGGAGCCCGGGATTAAGAGTCAGAGGTCGTGGGTTGTAATCCCACCTCCACCACTTGTCAGCTGTGTGACTTTGGGCAAGTCACTAAACTTCTTGGTGCCTCAGTTGCCTCATCTGTAAAATGGGGATTGGGACTGTGAGTCCTACGTGGGACAACCTGATTATCCTGTATCTGCCCTTAGAACAGTGCTCGGAACATAGTAAGCACAAATGCCAACATTAGTAATTGGGAAGTAGCTTGGCTTAGTGGTAAGAGCACGGGCTTGGGAGTCAGAGGTAATGGGTTCGAATCCTAGCTTCTCTGCATATTAGCTATGTGACTTTAGGCAAGTCACTTAACTTCCCTGGGCCTCAGTTACCTCATCTGTAAAATGTGGATGAAGATTGTGAGCCCCACGTGGGACCATCCGATTACCTTGAATCTACCCCAGCCCTTAGATCAGTGCTTGGCACATAGTAAGTGCTTAACAAATACCAACATTATTATCATTATTATCTTTCTTGCCCCTGACCTCTTGCTCATGCCCTCTCTCCCCATTAGAAATACCTCCCCCATCACATCTGGCTGACCACAAATATCCCTTCCTTTATGCCTTACAGAAATGTTGAGATGAGTATTACAGTTTCCTGGGTAGCACACCATGCTGTAGTACACTTAAGATGCAACACTGAAAATAACCCAAAATCAGCTCACAAAACTATCTAAGGCTTTAAATTATTTGTAGTTGGTCAAAAGGAAAATCAATCAAATTCTGACACCAAATGTTATCTCTTCTCATTTATCCTAGTTCCCAATCTCAATTGGAATCTTGGTTCTTCCTGAGATCTTCTAAGAACCACTTAGCCTTTAGCCATGTTCTTCAAGCCACACAATCACTTTGGCTTCAGCTCCAATAGCTGAGGGCCAAACTTAATTCAGGGTGAAGATGGGTTGGAAAGGAGGGGTAGAAGAGGTAAGAGAGAAAGTGTAGCAGAAGGAAAAGGAGAATGAATTGAGAGGAACAGAAAGTAAGATAGATGAAAAGGAAGTGCAGGTACAGTACTGATGATGCCACATCACTCCATGGGCACCTCTGATGTGTTAATTGGCATCAAGTAATTGGAGGGAAAAGCTGGATTCATCTTATCCCAAGCTGGTGGACCAACGGAACCATCCCTTGCCATGGATTTGAGCCACAGAATGAATGTGAGAATAAAAAGAGCAAGGAATCAAGAATGATACCAAGGATTTGGGTGGGATGGCACTGTGGGCAAGTGTGATGGGAAAGGTAGGTGAAGGAGAGACTATGGGAAAGAAGATGAGGAGTTCAGTTTTTGACATTTTGAGATTGAGACCTCAATGGGACATGCATGTGGAAATGACTTGGAGGAAGAGGAAAATCTGAGGTTTTAGAAGAGAAGAGAGGTCCTGGTAGGTGAGATGGGAATGGGAGAAATCCTTGTGGAAACTCTAATTCTAGGGAGGCACCAGACTCCACCAGATCCTGAGGCAAAGAATCATAGCCCAGCCCACACACTCCGCTCCTCCACCGCTAATCTCCTCACCATACCTCGTTCTCGTCTGTCCCGCCATCGACCCCCGGCCCACGTCATCCCCCGGGCCTGGAATGCCCTCCCTCTGCCCATCCGCCAAGCTAGCTCTCTTCCTCCCTTCAAGGCCCTATTGAGAGCTCACCTCCTCCAGGAGGCCTTCCCAGACTGAGTCCCTTCCTTCCTCTCCCCCTTGTCCCCTTCTTCATCCCCCCCTTCTTACCTCCTTCCCTTCCCCACAGCACCTGTATATATGTATATATGTTTGTACATATTTATTACTCTCTTTATTTATTTTACTTGTACGTATCTATTCCATTTATTTTATTTTGTTAGTATGTTTGGTTTTGTTCTCTGTCTTCCCCTTTTAGACTGTGAGCCCACTGTTGGGTAGGGACTGTCTCTATATGTTGCCAATTTGTGCTTCCCAAGCGCGTTGTACAGTGCTCTGCACATAGTAAGCGCTCAATAAATACGATTGATGATGATGATGATGATTTCCAACTGTACTGGACCCCAGGCTCTCATCCTGGAAAGGGATTATTACCTATTTCCAAATATTATTTTTATTTTCATTTTTATTTTAGCCTTATTCTCATTCTTTTATTCATAATGTTATTATTACTATGATATTTGTTAATTACTTACTATGAGTCGATCTCTGTTCTAAGTGGTGGGGTAGATACAATTCAATTAGATTGGATATATTCCATGTACCACATTGGGTTAACAATTTAAGTAGGAGGGAGAAGAGGTATCTAATGCCCATTTCACAAGCTGAGGCATAGAAATGTTAAGTAATTTCCCCAAGATCCCACAGTGGGCCATTGCCATCGCTGTAATTGCAACTCATGTCCCCTGACTCCAAAGTCCGGGCTATTTCCTCTTGGTCATACTGTTTCCACAGTCAATATCGAACGATTTTTATATTGGATGGAGCAGCCCGGCAAAGCAAGAAAGGGTGTCCACAGGTCTGGGGTGTATAGCGTCTAGACAACCCTCATTAGAAAGGAGGGTTGTGCTACTGGAAATTCCATGCCTCCACCAAAGGCAGGGCCCAGTTGAGCCTCATTTCAGGCCAACAAGGCTAGGGAGAGCCCCCTACTCAAAATGGGATGATAATCATAACAATAGCACAGTAATCATAACAAAGCCCTAAATTGATTACTCCAAAGTGCTGTCAATACATGGTATTTATTGAGTGCTTACTGTGTGCAGAACACTGAAATAAGAGCTTGTCACTCGATGTATCTCACGCCATCTTCTCAGCCTCTCTCTGTCATGGTATATACTAATTCTAAATACTAATATATATATAGTATATATATACATATATACTAATATATATATAGTATATATATACATATATACTAATATATATATATACTTATATATATATATATATATATATATATATATATATATATATACTAATGCTAAATTGAGGTCCAGAGAGGTGGAGTGATTTGTCCAAGTTTACCCAGCAAGCACATGTCAGAGCCAGGACAAGAACTCTGGATAATAAGGATGATATTTATTAAGTGGTTACTATGCACCAATCTCTAGGGTAGAAACAAGATAGGATAGAGTCTCTGTCCCCTATTGTGGCTCAGAGTCTAAGAGGGAGAGAGATAAGGGATCTTATTCCCACTTAACGGGAGAGATAACTGAGGCAAAGAGAGATATAGTGACCTGTTCAATGTCACATAGCAGTTCATTAGTAGAAACTGTATCTCCTGATTCCTGGTCTATTCAACTGTCCGTGTGGGAAATTTCCATCTACACCCATGAGGAGACAGTCCTGGAGCTGGCCAGGTGTCCACCATTGCCCCAGCATCTAATGTTCACCCGTCAACATCTGCAGCTTCCCCGGGTCCCTTCACCAGAATAAGCTGGGGATAAGGAAGCCTGGCCTCAGTAGGCCAGCAATGTTGAAACTGGAAGAATCAGATATGGCATCCCTGGCATCAGTGAACAACTAGAAGGTGGCAATAATGTAGCAATAAGAATGTTAATAACAATAATAATAATCATTGTGGTATTTATTAAGTGCTTACTCTAAGTCAGGCGATGTTAAAATCACTGGGATAGATACAAATAATCAGGTTGGACACAGCACAGGCAACACATGCGGGTCACAGCCTAAATAAGAATAACAACAGGCATTTAATTCACATTTTATAGATGAGGAAACTGAGTCCCAGAGAAGTTAAGTAATTTTTCCAAGGTCCCAGAACAAACCAGTGGTGGAGCCGAGATAAGAAACCAGGTAAATCCTCTCTCCCTTCATCAGATTCTTCTCTCTCTGTCTCTGTCTCTGTCTCTGTCTCTGTCTCTGTCTCTGTCTCTCTCTCTCTCTCTCTCTCTCTCTCTCTCTGTCTTTCTACTCATGTCTCGTCTCCCTTTATCATCCTGTCCTGTCTCTCTTACTCCTGGGCCTTTCTTCCTGTCTCCCCCAATCCTTTTTCCTTTTTTCCCTTTTCTCTTTCCACTCTTTTTCTCCTCTCCCTCCCCATCCCTTCTCTACACAGACCCTTTCACTCTTTCTGGCCTAATCTCCTGGCCACCTCACGTTCCAGAAGGGCTTGGAGGCAACAGAACTTTTCTTGTTCCCCTAAAGCCCATGCTGCTGTGAGCCCACCCTGAAGGCAAACAGAATGTAGAAATTGCCTCCTTCCTCCCAGAAACTGAGCATGCTCAGTGAGCTCTCACTACCTGGTTCCCAAGGGTCATTATTCATCACCTATGTCTCCCTCTCCTCCACTATGGGACACGAGAGGTGGGGTGGAGAAGAAGTCAATCTCAACTCACATTGCAGTGGTCACTTTGGGTCTCCAAGAATCCAGCAACCTGCAACGAGAGATTGATTTCTTCCCACATCCCCTTTAAATTTTTTCAAGGCTGCCCTGGGAATCCTGCCTCATCTTGCCTCAGCCCAGCCTAGAGAGTTCCAGGCTTTCCTTGTTGAATCCTGGGCAAGGTCCCTGAATTTTCAGGGAGATGAGACTGAATTGAGACGAAGTGGGATCTGGGAACCTTCTGAGCAGCCTGTGTAGCCTGCCCACAGGAAAATATGTTTATGTTGGGCCCATACAGAAAATAGCCCTGAAATTAACTGGGCATTCAAATGAATTAATCTTTGTTCCTGTTTCTCTCTTCCTCTTTCTGTCATTCTTCACTTCTATCTCTCCACTTCATGGTTTCTCTCTGTCATTTGCTGACTGCCTCTCAATCTTTTTGTCTCTGTGTGTCTCTCTTTCTATTTCTCTCTGTCTCTCTCTCTCTCCCTCTCTCTGTATACATCTTTTCCTTTCCTATGTTTCTCTGACTGCCTTTTGACCTCTGTCCCTCCAACTCCCTCTGTCTCTCTCCCTGTGTCTCTGTCTGAGACCCTCTTTGTATCTCTTTGTTACCTTCTGTCATACTGCGTTTCTGTCTCAGTATCTGTCTCTTTCTATACCTATCCATAACTTATTTCTTTGTATTCATTCATTCTTTCATTCAATCAATCAATCGTATTTCTTAAGCTCTTACTGTGTGCAGATCACTGTACTAAGTGCTTGAGAAAGTACAATACAATAATGAACAGTGACATTCTCTGCCCACAACGAGTTCATAGTCTACAGGTGGGGAGACAGACATCAATATAGCTAAATTAAATTACAATACGTACATAAGTGCCATGGGCCTGTTGGGGGTGATGAAGAGCAAAGGGAGCAAGTCAGGGCAATGCAGAAGGGAGTGAGAAATGAGGAAAAGTAGTGCTTAGTTTGGGAAGTCCTCTTGAAGGAGATAATAATAATAATAATGATGGTATTTGTTAAGCCCTTACTATGTGCCATGCCAAGTCTTAACCCCCATTTTAAAAATGAGGTAACTGAGGTACAGAGAAATTGTGACTTGTTCTAAGTCACACAGCTGACTAGTGGCAGAGCTGAAATTTGAACCCATGACCTTTGACACCCAAGCCCATTCTCTTTCCACTAAGCCACGCTGAAATATGCCTTCAGTAAAGCTTTGAAGAGGGGAGAGTAATTGTCTGTCAGATTTGAGGAGGGAGGGTGTTCAGGCCATTGGCAGGATGCTTGCCAGGTGCTGGCAGTAAAACAACGAGATCGGGGCACCCTGAGCAGGTTGGCACTAGTGGACCCCAGTATGTGGGCTGGGTTGTAGGAGAAAAGCGAGATGAGTTAGAAGGGTGAAATATGATGGAATGCTTTAAAACCAATGATGAGGACAAGATTTGGGTTGGAAGATAAGGAGCTCTGTTATATATTAAGACGTTAATATATGTCTTCCCCCGGGACTGTAAGCGCATCATTGGCAGGGAACCTATCAACTGTTACTTTTTACCCTCCCAAAAACTTATTACAGTGCTCTGAACACAGTAACTGCTCATAGAATACCACTGAGGGATCGACTTCTGTCCCTCTCTAACTCTCAATTGCCATCTGTCCCACCTTTCCTGATTTTCTCTCTTTATCTATCTTTAACTCTTTCTATCCCTCTTCGGCTCACTTTGTCTCTTTCTTATTCGGTTTCACTGCCTCACCATATCCTTCTAATTCACCATTTCTGCCTCTCTCTTTCTCTGTGTCTCTATCGTTCAACTCTCTGAGGAGTTAAAGTGGTAGAGTACTCACTTGGCATGTGATAGGTAGCAGGATTATTGCCCACATTGGCCACTTGTATCCGTTTCCCCTGCTCTAGACAGTAAGTTTGCTATGGGTAGGGAATGAGATTCCTAATTCTGTTCTACTGTACTCTCCCAAGCCCTTAGAGCAATGGTCTGCACATAGTGAGTGCTTAATGAATACCACTGATTGACTGATTGTTTGATTTCTATCACTCCATATGCCTTTCTTTTTTTCTCTCTCTCTCTGACTCTTTGCCTTTGTCTCTTTGTCTCTTACTCGGACTCTCATCTCTCTCCGACGCTGTCTCTCAGTGCATGTATTTCTCTCTCTCTAGTTCTCTCATTCCCCAGGTTGTAATACTGTAAATCTCTCCTGATACTTCCAGAGTGAAGAGAATGGACGCCAGTGAACTTCCTTTTGAGATCCTCTTTATGTTTCAGATTGTCTTTGGGATCTCAGGAAATGTGTTCCTCCTCCTGGTTTATGCACACGTGGTTTGCACCACCCACCAACTGAATCATCAGGACCTAATCCTCGGCCATCTTGCCCTGGCCAACACCATGGCCCTTGTCAGCAATGGGATCCCCGGCATCTTTTCAACTTCGGGGCTGAATACTTTCCTGGATGACATTGGTTGTAAATTCCTCTTATACGTTTATCGAGTGCTGTGGGGTCTTGCCATCTGCAGCACCTGCCTCCTGAGTGTCTTCCAGGCCATCACCATCAGCCCTGGCACCTCCCAGTGGGCAGGAGTCAAAACCCAATTACCCAAGTGCATCCTCCCCACCTGCTTCTTCTCCTGGGTCCTCAGTCTGCAGTTTGACATGGCTACACCGATGGGTGTCATCGGACACGATAACTGCACCAGCATAAGTGGGGTCATCCTCCTGAAATACTGCTCTTCCATCAGTATCAGTGCAGTCACAGACCTGGTGAATGCGGTGATGCTCTCCCTCCACTATATGTTCTTCATGGGATTCATGAGTGTAGCCAGTGGCTACATTGTGTTTGTCCTGCACAGACACCACCGGCAGGTCCAACACCTCCATGGCCCAGATGCTCCCCCAAGGCAATGCCCGAGGTCGGAGCAGAAAAGCAAATCATTGTTCTGGTTACCCTCTACATCCCCCTGTATGGACAGAACACAATCATCTTAAGTTTTTTAGTTAAAATGAAGATAAGTTCCCTTCTCCTTATTAATAGCAACAATATTATGTCCTTCACTTTTTTCATCTGTCAGTCCATTTCTGATAATTCTCAGTGACAGGAGGGTGAGAATATTCTGGAAAAGGGATTCTCATATTCCCATTTGGGATCTCTCTTAGAGTCTTGGGAAATGGTGCATCCCTGATGTGGAGTGGGGGATCCAGGAATTTGGGGAACAGGATAGTAGTGGAACTGGGCTGGAGGGGTTGGAGACACCCTGTCCTGCAAGTCTCATTCTCCTGCATATCTGTAGGCCTGGAACCTCCATCTCCACTGAGCTGGCTTCCATATCTGTATAATAATGATGGTATTTGTCAAGCACTTACTGGGTGCCAAGCATAATTCTGAGCACTGGGGTAGATACAAGGCAATCAGGTTGTCCCACGTGCGGCTCACAGTCTTAATACCCATTTTACAGATGAGGGAACTGAGGTGCAAAGAAATTAAGTGGCTTGCCCAGGGTCACACAACACAGAAGTGGTAGAAACAGGATTAGAACTCACGTCCTCTGACTCCAAAGGCTGTGCTCTATCCTCTAAGCCACACTACTTCTCTGTATATTTTTCTGGCATGGAAGCAAAGCTGCCTGGGGTCCTGGTACCCTATTTCACGTTTTCCCATGGTCAGTGACATCAAACAATTCCAGATAATTCTGAGTTATTGGTTTGGGGAGGGGGAAGGGCCCAAGACAGGGGAAACAGTTAGTAGCACTAGGGGTAAGTTCGGGTCTTTCAGGGTCTTCCAGTACTCCCATGATGCATGGCTTTTCTAACAAGGACCAGGCCAGGGACTGTTAATTCCTCGGTGAAAACTATCCCCACTAGTGCAAATACAAATTCATGAACATATCTTGCTGGAGGCAGGGCATACCTCTGTAGGATGGGTGTCTGACCAATGCTCACCAAAATGGCAAGAAGCCAGAAAATATGCATGACTGAGTTTTTATGGGCACAGTGTGCAAGTATGGGAGAAATTCACTATCAACAATACAATCCTGGATACAATCTCAGCACCAGAAGGGGAAATGAGAAAGATTATGGCCTAGTGGATAAACGACATGCCTTGGAGTCAGAAGGCCCTTTGTTCTAATCCTGGCTCTGCCACTTTCATCTATTCATTTAATCATATTTATTGAGTGGTTGCTGTGTGAATATCACAGTACAAAGAACCTGGGAGAGACAATATAACAATAAGCACACACCTCCTGGGTAACATTGGGAAAGTCATTTTACTTCTCTGAGCCTCAGTTAAAACAGCTAAAAAATGGGGTTTAAAACTACGAAATCTATGAGGGGCAGAAACTGTGTCCAACCTGATTAACTTGTTTGAACCCCAGTGCTTAGTACAGTGCTTGCCCCACTGCAAGCGCTTACCAAATACCATAGAAAAAGTCTTTGAACCAAAGGACAAGTCTACTACCTTTCTCCTTATTATTCTTATTCTTATCATCATTATCTTTATTATTTACTATTATTAGTAATAGTTGTTGTAGTAGTGTAGTTGTAATAAAAGTGATAGTAGCATTTACTGAGCACTTTCCATGTATATTGTACTGTACTAGAAACTTGGAAAGTATAGAGAAACAAACGGATACATACCAGCCCAACAATCGAACCAGAGAGAAAAGTATAAAAATAAAAATAGCATATTATAAGCACCTTGAGATCTGGGATCTCCCATTTTAACTCTATTCTGTGCCAGAGTACAGTAATATAGAGTTAGTACACATGATCCCTAATCAACAAGAACTACAGTCTTGAGGGCAAGCAGACATTATAAAAATTACAAATAGGAGAAATGGCAGAGTTTAAGGACATGTACATACCATTGTGGGCGTGGGCATGGGGTATTAAATAAAAGCTACAGACTTGAGAGTCTTGGTGATGCAAAGCAGGAGGGAGAACAGGGTTGGAAGGGCCTCTTGGGGGAGAGATGACTATGTAAATAGTGATGTTGACATTCATGATGATGACGGTGATAAAGATGAAGACGACTAGAACGATTCATAGTGGAGATCTTGTATTTGTTTCCTACCAAATACAAGCAGAGTTTTATCTGTAATTATAGTAGTAAACAAATTTATGAATCACCTTCTGAGTGCCAAACACTGTACTATGAGCCTTACTGAAATGCTGGCAAGAACATCAGAGTGTCCTGGATAGAGCACTATGCTGTAGTGCACTGAAGATGACAGATTTTAAAAAAAACAGCTCATAAGACTATCGTAATCATAAAATACTTTGTACGTGGTCAAAAGGAAAATCCTCCAAATCCTGACACCAAATGTCATCTGTCCTTATTTACTTTAGTTCCTTATCTCAACTGGTATCTCGAATCATCCTGAGACCTTCTAAAAAACACTTAGCTATAACCCAGGTTATTCAAGTTATTATTCATTCATTCATTCATTCATTCATATTTATTGAGCGCTTACTGTGTGCAGAGCACTGTACTAAGTGCTTGGGAAGTACAAGTTGGCAACATATAGAGATAGTCCCTACCCAACAGTGGGCTCAATTATTCAATCCCCTCGTCTTCAGATCCAAGAGCTGAGGGTCAAACCTAATTCAGGGAGAGGGTGGAATAGACAGGAAGAAAAGAAAGAGGAAGAGAGAAAGGGTAGCAGAGGGAAAGGGAGCATGAACTGAGAGAACAGGAAGTGGGGGAAGAAAACGAAGTGCAGGTACAGTACTGATGATGCTGCATCCCTCCATGGGCACCTCTTGTGTGTTAATTGGCATCTGGTAATCGCAGGGAGAGAGCTGGGCTCATCTTGTTCCAGGATGGTGGTCAAGATGGAGGGAAGCTTGAGAATTTCCAGAGATGTTCCAGTCTTAGCGTCAGAGTGGATTAGTGCTCAGCATGTCACAAACTGACACCTACCTTCCCCACTCCTCCACCCGCACACACACTAATCACTCCCTGAGAGAGTGGAGCGATGAGGAAAGCTGCTGATAAACGCTACCTCCGTCTTATCTTGACAGAGTCTCACTGTTCACGAGATGCCCTCCCAGACTGAATTCACAGGTGGTGCGGGTAAGACAAAAATAGCAAGATGACATTTTCAAAAGGTGATCCAGGCAACAAAATGAAGTATGGATTGGATTGGGAAGAGCGTGGAAGAACGAAGACCAGTGAGGAGAGGGATACTGTAACAATCTCCTTACTGGTCTCTCTGCCAGCATGTGTAACATGCACAAAGAAACACAAGCACACACACATGCACACATACACACATACAAAATTTTATTCTTGGTATTTGAAGAAGATGTCACGGATGGTTTCATTAACGCTTTGGGATGTAAGTGAATATGAAAAATCTAAGGGAACAGCCACAGTCCTGGGTGCATTATGCATGCAATCGGTCCATCAGTGGTATTCACTGAGGGAGTATTGTGTGCAGAGGACTGTACTAAGCAGCTGGGAGAGTACAATATGCATCAGTTCATTCATTCAATCGTATTTATTGAGCGCTTACTGTGTGCAGAGCACTGTACTAAGCGCTTGGGAAGTACAAGTTGGCAACATATAGAGACGGTCCCTACCCAACAACGGGCTCACAGTCTAGAAGTGGGATACAGACAACAAAACAAAACATGTGGACAAGTGTCAAGTCTCAGAATAAATAGAAGTAAAGCTAGATGCACATCATTAACAAAATAAATAGAATAGTAATAATGTACAAGTAAAATAAATAGAATAATAAATCTGTACAAACATATATACAGGTGCTGTGGGGAGGGGAAGGAGGTGGGGCGGGGGGGATGGGGAGGAGGAGAGCAAAAAGGGGGCTCAGTCTGGGAAGACCTCTTGGAGAAGGTAAGCTCTTAGTTGGGCTTTGAAGAGAGGAAGAGAGCTATCTTGGCGGATGTGTGGGGGGAGGGCATTCCAGGCCAGGGGGAGGGCGTGGGCCGGGGGCCGAGGGCGCAACAGGCGAGAACGAGGCACAGTGAGGAGGTTAGCGGCAGAGGAGAGGAGGGTGTGGGCTTGGCTGTAGAAGGAAGGAAGGGAGGTGAGGTAGGAGGGGGCGAGGTGATAGAGGGCCTTGAAGCAGAGAGTGAGGAGTTTTTGCCTGATGCATAGGTTGATTGGTAGCCACTGAGATTTTTGAGGAGGTGAGTAACAGGCCCAGAGCGTTTCTGCACAAAGATGAACCGGGCAGCAGCATGAAGTATAGATTGAAGTGGGGAGAGACAGGAGGATGGGAGATCAGAGAGGAGGCCGATGCAGTAATCCAGTCGGGATAGGATGAGAGATTGAACCAGCAGGGTAGCGGTTTGGATGGATAGGAAAGGGCAGATCTTGGCGATGTTGCGGAGGTGAGACCAGCTCGTTTTGGTGACAGATTGGATGTGAGGGGTGAATGAGAGAGCAGAGTCGAGGATGACACCAAGGTCACGGACTTGTGAGATGGGAAGGATGGTAGTGCCGTCTACAGTGATGGGAAATTCAGGGATAGGGCAGGGTTTGGGAGGGAAGACAAGGAGTTCAGTCTTGGACATATTGAGTTTTAGATGGTAGGAGGAGGAGACACGAGCCTGAAGAGAGGGAGAGAGAGCAGGGGCAGAGATGTAGATTTGGGTGTCATCAGCGTAGAGATGATAGTTGAAGCTGTGGGAGCGAATGCGTTCACCAAGTGAGTGAGTGTAGATAGAGAAAAGAAGGGGACCAAGAACTGACCCTTGAGGAACCCCTACAATAAGGGGATGGGAGGGGGCGGAGGAGCCCGCAAAAGAGACTGAGAATGAACGGCCAGAGAGATAAGAGGAGAACCAGGAGAGGACAGAGTCTGTGAAGCCAAGAGTGGACAGTGTGTTGAGGAGAAGGGGGTGGTCCACAGTGTCGAAGGCAGCTGATAGGTCAAGGAGGATTAGGATAGAGTAGGAGCCGTGGGATTTGGCAAGCAGGAGGTCACTGGTGACCTTTGAGAGGGCAGTTTCGGGGAAATGTAGGGGACGGAAGCCAACTGAATCTCCATCAGCCTAAGGCAGAACCAGTAAAGGTGAACAAGGAATCATCATGAGTGGTGGCTGTTCTGCCACCAGAGAAGAAGTGGTATCAGAGGCTTCTCTCTTACCAAGAGAGTCTTCCCCCACCCAGTTATGTCAGGGACAGATCACGTCCAGGGCAGCCGGGCTACTGGGGGGCTTGCTAGCAGCCCCCAGAATACCCTACAGTCTCAAGCCACTGCTGGACACATGCTGGAGAGGCTTGTCAAGACCTCGCAGAGAACTGGGCTGCTCTCCCCTAGACCACCACCGAGAAGTCATGCTTGACTAGATGTCATCGAAATGGGTAGGATAATAGAAGAGTGGGAGGGAGTCTGCCCTCCCCTATAGACCTTCCAGCCAATGCATCCCTGTCCGGTCCTAGTCCAGGAGAAGATGGCCTTGCTCCCGTGGCTCCTCCTTCTCCTGCTCCTTTTCTTCTGCGCATCCTTCTCCTCCTGTTCCTTCTCCCCTTCTTTCTACTTCGCCTCCTTCTTCCCCTACTTCTCCTTTCTCCTCCTTTGCCTGCTCCTCCTTCTCCTGCTCCCCCTGCTCCTCCTCGTTTCCTTTTTCTTCTTTTGATCCTCCTTTCCCGTTCCTCCTTCCTGCTCCTCCTTCTTCTATTTCTCCTTCTTCTGGTCCTGCTACTCCTCTCCCTTCTCCTTCTCTTCTGCTCCTCCTTCCCTTTCTCCTAACAAAAATAATTATATTAATGGTATTTGCTATGTGCCAGGCACTGTACTAAGTGCTGGGGTGGATTAAAGCACATTGGGTTGTTCACAGTCCCTGTCCCACGTGGGGCTCACAGTCTCAATCCCCATTTTACAGATGAGGTAACTGAGGCCCACAGAAGTGATGTTATCTGTCCGAGGTCACCCAGCAGAAAATTGGCGGGGGCCAAGATTAGAACCCATGACCTTCTGACTCTTAGGCCCGTGCTGTAGCCACTGTGTCATCCTGCTCCTCCTTCTCTTCTTTCTCCTTCTTCTCCTGCTCCTCCTTCTCCTTCTCCTGCTCCTCCCAGTTTTCAGCTGGATTACAGCATTGCCTGAGGTTATGTTTGACCGTGTCCATTTCTTACTCTCCTTTGCTCTCATTGCTCCTGCCTTTGTCCCTTGCTCAAGCTGTTCCCCCCACTTGGGACTCTCTCCTTCCAAAAATCCAACAGATCACTGCTTTCCCCATCTTCAAAGTGCTAATGAAAATTCACCATCTCTAGGAGGTCTTTCCTGACCCACTGCCAAAATCCTAGGTCATCCAATTCCACTAGTCCTCTCCAGCACTTATGAATTTTACACCCACCCTGACCATTTGTGTATATGTACTCTGCAATTGTGCATTCAATTACTTTTTTCTACTACTAAATAGTTTGTGTTTGTCATCCCTCTTAGAGTGAAAGTTCCTTGTGATCAGGGAACTTGACACTCCAATATTATGTACTTTCCAAGTGCCTAAAACGGGGCCTCAAACCAAGTGGATATTCAATAAATACCATTACTCCTTGTCCAACCCTACTCATACACCTTTTTGCTAGGAATAAAACACAACTGTTTGGGATCTCGGTGAGGGACAGAGGAAGGGCATTGCCATTTGAAAGCCCATCTCATGTCCTTCCTCCTGTCTAAATCTCACTCCCCTTTACCCAGGTTTAGTGCTCCCCTTCTCCAGGAAGCCTTATCTTATTAAATCTCTCCTCGTTCCACCCTAACACCTTCTCTACTGCCTCTGCAGCACTTTTGCCTCACCTAAGCAGTTAGTTACACATCTTAAAACACATCTTAAAGATCCGTTGCTTCCCCTTATTTGCAATTTATTTTCATGTCTGTCTTCCCCACTAGATTTTAAAATCCTTGATTGCAGAAACTTCTTTTAGCTCTGTTGTAACCTCTCATGTAGAGTGATTTGCAAAGAGTAAGCACTCAAGAAAAATTGATTGATTGATTGATGGCTTGATCAAGAGAACCAGGTCTGCCTGACTTGTGGTTCCACTCCCTGTCCTCCCATTCTGTGGAGCACGGACAGATTGGGCAACAGAAACAAGATGGGTTCAAGAAAACCTGGGAAAGGAAACTATGGCATTGGACTGGATTAGGCACAAGGTTACGGTGGAAAATGTCTGTGTCAACAGGTCAAACCACTAGGGGATTGTTCCATGTCTGAGTTAGGGCTGACACAGCTGATCCAGAAACAAACTTTTTCCTGATCCTCAAATACCTCCAGTGGTTGCCATCCCTCTCTGCATAAAGCAGAAACTCCCGAGTGTTGGCTTCAAAACATTCAATCAGATCTCTCCCTCCTACTTTTCAACTCCCTCCTCCCAGTATCCCCAGCTCACTCCCTTCACTCCTCAGAAGCCAAGATGCTTAGTGGGCCCCATTGCTGTCTCTCCTACTGGTGAACACTTGACAATAACCTTTCCCATCCATGGAACAACTCCCTCTCCTTTCAAATTTGATGGATCACAGTTTTCCTATATCCAAAGCCACTCTGAAATCACATCTCTTCCAGGAGGTTTTCCCTGATTAATTTCTAACCTTCCCACATGTCTTATGAGGATTGCATCTTGGGGATATTTGATAAATATGGGGGAGGAAAGGACAGTAGAGTTATAAGACATAATCCCTGTCTCCAAGTAATTTATTGTAATTTACTTTGTTTAGAGCACTGCACTAAGCACTTGGGATAGAACATTCCAGGTAGACAAGATTCTTGCCCTCAAGGAATTTACAATCTAGTAGTAATGATTGAGCACCTATTATATGCAGAGGTCAGCACTGAGTAATAATAATAAAATTTCAATAATAATAATGTGGATAATTATAATAACTATTTAGCACTGAACTAAGTGTTGGGGTCAAAACAATACAGTGTCTGTCCTACATGAGGTTCACAGCCTAAGAGGTAAAGTGAACAGGTATTGAAACTCCATTTTACAGAAAAGGAAAGTGAGGAACAGAGAAGCTAAGTGATTTGCTCAAGGATTCATCAAAATAAGTAGACATTAGCAGCACCCTCAAGGAGCTTACAGCCCAAGGGACTATAAATTTAGCTCCCTGAATAAGTGCAGTATTTAGAAATGTTTCCCATCTAGCTTTTAAGCCTTAATGTTTAATTAACTTAAAACCTATAAGAATGGAAAAGATCTTAAAATAAAATCCTGCCGTCAATGCACGTGTTCCCTGTATTAGATGACCCCCTCTGCTAGGGTCTATATTCTGGAATACTTCACAGATGATTCAGCACCTTTAAGGATTTTTTCTGTGCTCTCTTTCCTCAACCTGAGATTTTCAGAGCTCAATTTATCTTTCTGATGTGGGAACAGGAGCCCCGTCCATGCCCCAGGCTGAGGCTGAGAGCATGCTGGGAGCTCAACCTCAGCTGGTAGCAGAACTAGGGTTGATGGTATGAAAACTGGGGGATCTGTCCAAGATGCTGTTGACCTGAGGAAGTGTTATCACTTCCCTACACTTAATCATGAGGGAGGAGAATGTAGGGAAGGTGACAAAGAAGGAAGGGTGCCTTTTCTGCTCTATTCAGCACCTCCTCCTCCCCCTGCTGCTGACTTCTGGATTGACTGTTAGTATTGAGGTGGTCATTGGGAATGGAGCAATCTGCCACTCCATCCTCCACTTCCCAACTTTCCTGATGGCAGGAGCATCTGTGCCCATGCATGACCCGGAGGGTGAGACTGATAGACATACCCTAGAGACCCAGGCTTGACTCCTGGCAGAGTTGGGCTGTGGGTGGGAGCAGGAATTTTCCCCGGGGCAGCAGGATATGACGCTGATGATGCCAAGTCTCTCCATGGGCATCTCTGGTGGTCGATTAACTGAAGGTAATTGTGGAGAGATATCTGGGCTCATCTTGATCCTGATTGGCGAGCATCAGGAAGGGGAGTGTGGGCATTTCCTGAAATGTCCCAGTCTTAGACAGGGCAATCCCTCCCTCTTAACACCACCCTCCATGCACACACACACACACACACACACACACACACACACACGCTAGCGCGCGTGCGCTAATCACACCCTGAGTGAAGGGACAGGTGAGGAAAATGGCTGATAGATTCTTTCAGAAAAAGGCTGAAAAATTAGTCGTCTGCCCATGAGCTGCCCTCCCAGCTAGCACAAGAAATGGAGACAGTTGAGTAGGAGAAAGCCAACTCTCAGTCAACGTGATTTCAGGTTGGCATCTGAATGGGGAGGTTATACTTGCACTCGTGATCTGTGTAGTGGCTCACTATTTAATGGAAGATTATTTTGAAAATGAGAGTAAAATGGGATTTTGCCTCCCTCCCAAGGTACGTGGGGAGTGAGCTGGTGTTGAGACAATAATGATTTTGGTATTTCCTAACTACTAACTATCTACCAAGCCCTGTCCTAAATACTGGGATAGATATGATATAAGTAGGTTGGACACATCCTGGGCAAGCCATTTAAATTCTCTGAGCCTCAGTTTCTGTACCTGCAAAATGGGGATTCAAAGTGTGTTCTAACTCTTAGGCTGTGAGCCCCATGTGGACATGGACAAACATAGTAGGTAAGTGGCAGAACCAGGATTAGACCCCAGGTTATCTGGATTCCAGGACCATACTCTTTCTACTAAAATGGTGCTTCTCTTTAGATGATGTGTGTGAGGTGGGGGGATGTTTACATTGGTGATTCACACTGTTGCCCCATAATCTCCCAGTGGCATTCCCAATAGCGATGAATCAGTCATTCCCAGGCTCAGTTCTGTAGCCTACTCAATTCTATCTCAACTCCCTATCGGCACCTCCTTTCAACATGAGCTAGCCTTAATCCGACGGACAAGAATCCTGGCTTCATCCCTTAGACTCTGGAGCATGGAACAGCCTGTGAAAACTATTTCCTTTCTTCATCGGAGTATTCCTCATTACTGTGTTAAGCAGCATGGAGGAGTCTTGTGGGGGTGTGGAGGGGTAGTGAGTCATTGTTCTTGCCAGTAAAATTTGGATTGGCTGGAGAATGGTTTAGAGCATAGACCAATCTGTTTAGATGATCCCATGGGATACTCTGGTAAGACTAGACTGTGAGCCCACTGTTGGGTAGGGACTGTCTCTATATGTTGCCAACTTATACTTCCCAAGCGCTTAGTACAGTGCTCTGCACACAGTAAGCACTCAATAAATATGATTGATTGATTGATTGGTTGATCTGGTACCGGAACACTGCTGAAGAAATAAGGTTGACATAGGAGCTAAACTGAAATTTACATGAGTATTTTTATTGACAATAAAACATCTTTTCCCCACTGAATCAAGTGACACTGGCAGTGTCCAAAGTATAGTTTGCAGTCCACTCAATAAAATTGGGGGAACTCTTGCAACACCAGTCCTAGAATCCTGCACATCATTGCACGTGCAGTGGAGCAACAACTGTCCATCACGAATAAGCCTCTAGCCAATTAGGAAGCTTGTAGGAGGAAGCAATGTTGGTCCAGTTACTCCACCATTGCTCCCATTTTTCCAGTCTTTCCTCGTGGGATTAGGACAAAATGATAGTGATTATGCTAGTGTCACCAAGAAAGAGTAAGAATATGTACATTTTTATTGCTTATTTTAACTTGTCATAGATGTTCATTATGTCCAATGAAAGTCTCCCTCTTTCCTGTCACTCTCATTCTTTCTCTCCCTCGTTCTTGATTTCTCTCTCGCCTCCCCCACTCCATTCACTTTCTCCGTTCTCTCCTTCCCTCTCTTCCTTTTTCCTCGTTTTCTTTGCCTATCTCTCTCTCTCACTTTTTATTTCTCTCTACTTCCTCTTCTCTTTCACTCCCTCCCTTCTTTCAGTATTTCTCTATGTCTCTTCCTCTGCCACCCCTTCTCTCACACTCTGCAGGAGTCCTCTAGTTCTTACTTAGAATCCACATGAATAGAGGTAAGTGACATAATGTTTGTGATTGTGATGTTATTCCAAATCAGCAATGGAGTGAGAGTGAGAGTGAAAATCTTCCTCCTGCTGTTTTAGGCCTGCATCATCTTTGCCAACTGAAAACTCAGCTTCTCAGACTTGATCCTCACCCAACTGGCCCTGGTCAACACCATCATCCTCCTCAGCCATGGAATCACTGAGCCCTTTTCTGCTTGGGGATTGAGACGTTTTCTGGATGTTGTTGGATGTAAAACCCTTATCTACCTTTACCAAGTGCCCCAGAGTCTTGCCATCTGCATCACCTGCCTACTGAGTGTCTTCCAGGCTGTCACCATCAGCTCTGGCACCTCTTGGTGGGCAGAAGTCATAGCAAAATTACCTAAGTGTATCATCCCCCTCTGAGCCCTCTCCTGGATCCTCAGTCTGCTCATAGATGATGATGATGATGATGATGATGGTATTTGTTAAGCATTTACTATGTGCCAAGACTGTTCTAAGCTATGGGGTAGATACAAACTAATTTGATTGGACACCATCTTAATCCCCATTTTACAGATGAGGGAACTGAGGCCCAGGGAAGTGAAGTGACTTCCTCAAGGTCACACAGCAGATAAGTGGCAGGGGTGGGATTAGAACCTGTGACCAGATGCTAATGCACTTGTGTATATGAGGGGTCCTCAGAAAGTCAGCACAACTCACATAGTATTATATTTTAAATATTGTTCGATAACCTCTCCCAGTGCCAAAGTCGCTCTTATAGATGCTATTATGCTGTCTGTCTGTGATCTACAGTTTGTAGTGCTCATAAGCGTGGCTAAGTGGCTACACGGCGCTTGTCCTGTACAGATACCACCTGCAGGTCCAAAACCTCCATGGACCTGGCCGTTCCCCCGGGGCAATGCCCGAGGTCTAAGTGGTGAAGAGCCATCACCCTGGTCACCCTCCATGTCCTCCTCTATGGGTGGCAGTCCATCATGTTCACTTCCTTACTAAACGTGAAAGAGAATTCTCCTCTGCTAGTGAACATCCACTCGATGTTTTCTTTCACCTTTTAGACCATCAATCCATTCCGGGTGATTGATATTGACAGGAAGATGGGAGCTTTGTGGAAAAAGGAATGGCCTGATTCAAGTCTGGATCCCTCATAGTGTACCAAGGACGTTACCTGCTCTACCACATACTCCTAAGGTTACTCAGAGGGTGGAGGGAATAATAATGATTGTGGTGTTTGTTACATGCTTACTATGTGCCAGACACTGTACTAAGTGTCATGAGCATGGCCAGTGGCTACATGGCGTTTGCCCTACACATACACCACTGGCAGGCCCGACAACTCCATGGGCCCAGACGCTCCCTTAGGGTTGTGCCCGAGGTCAGAGCAGCCAAGAGAATCATTGCTCTGGTCACCCTCTATGTTCTCCTATATGGGTGATAGTCCATCATGTTCAGTGTGTTACTTAACATGAAAGAAAAGACTTCTCTGCTGGCGAATATCCACGTGGTGATGTCATTTGGCTTTTCAGTAATCAGTCCCTTCCTGTTATTTCACAGCAACAGGAAGATGAGAATATTCTGGAAAAGGAAGTCAACAATTTCCATCATGGATTCCTCATAAAAGTCCCGATGAATCTGCCTGTTTTCCCACCATGACCTTCAGAGGTTCAGAGTAAGAGAAGTAGGGACCTGCAGGCTAAATCGGCTTAACAATGCCTCGGCCTCATCTAAACGGAGAACCCTGTCCTCGCTGACACTGGGTGATGGGATGGGGAAAGTGAGTGATGTCACTCCATCACACAATGAGACAGTTATAACTCAACTATCTGAGCAGTTCAGCCTCTGTAAGGGCTGCTTTGCCAACTCTTGTTTCCAAGATCAGTTCCTTCAATCCATCTATTCATCAATCAGATATAGTGACTGTTGATCAAACCTCCACGGTCTCTTTTCCCTAATGATCTGGCCACATACTTTATTGACAAAATTGAATCCTTCAGATGTTATCTCCCTAAACTCTTCTCTATTCTCCAGTTCCTACTTCCTCTTCTGCCCCATTCATCTCTCCCAATATTCCCAGCTTTAACTCAAGAAGAAATTTCTCACCTCCTCTCAAAATCTACCCTCTCCACTTGAGCTTCTGACCTCTCCACTTGAGCTTCTGACCCCAACCTTTCATACCTTAATACACTTGCCTCCTCCTCTGTGTTCTCTATGGGCGACAGTCCATCACCTGCATGTATGCTCTATGATGTTGGGGAAGTCATTTAACTTCTCTGTGCCTCAGTTACATCATCTGTAAAATAGGAAAAATGTGGAATTAAATCCTCCTCCCTCCAACTTAGTCCGTGAGCTGCATGTAGTTCAGGGACTGCGTCCAACATGATTATCTGATATTAACCACAGCACTTCGAAAAGTGTTTGACACATGACAAATACTTAACAAATGCCATTTAAAAAACTCCTCCAAGAGGGCTTCCCCAGTTAAGCCCTCCTTCCCCAACTCCTTCTCCGTTCTGTGTCATCTATGCACTTTGATCTTACCCTTTAGACACACGATATTCACCCCACCCTCAGCCACACAGCACATATGTACATATCCGTAATTCATTAATTTATATTAGTATCTGTATCCCCTTCTAGACTGTAAGCTTGTTGTGGATAGGGAACATGTCTACCAAATCTGCCATATTACACCAAATGCTCTGCATACAGTAAGTGCCCAATAAATACCACTTATTAATTGATTAATTGGGCAGGTACAATGTGTACAGAGTTGTAGGAAATGCTTGGACAAATACAACAGAAGGTATGATTCATAGATCAACTAAATTCTAAGACTTTGGAGGCCAGGGATTGAGCCTACCAACTCCTCTGTACTCCCGCAAATGCACTGGACAGTTTCTGGACAAAACTAAACCCCAGTTAGGCTGTTCTGAAACAAAAGGCCCATCAAGGCTATGCACAATTATTTCACTGGTCTGCACAGAGTAAGCACTCAGTAAATACAATTGATTGATGGACTCCAGTCTCCAACTGTCCTCCCAGCCTATTACCAATATCTGGGCTTTGCCAGACGGCCTCCCCAGGCCCAGGTTGGGTAGAATCTAGTTAGGCTCTTTTGTACACTGGGTAGAGCTGGGAACGGATGGTGGGAAAAGGGAGATCCATGGTTCCCCAGTGGCCCAGTCCAATTGGGTCAACTCTGTCCAAATCTCCTTTGATGCCTAAACAGAATCAACTTGAGACTCAGCCTACCTACATTCATTCATTCATTCAATCGTATTTATTGAGCGCTTACTGTATGCAGAGCACTGTACTAAGCACTTGGGAAGTACAGGTTGGTAACATATAGAGACGGTCCATACCCAATAGCGGGCTCACAGTCTAGAAGGGGGAGACAGAGAACAAAACAACACATATTAACGAAATAAAATAAATAGAATAGTAAATATGTACAAGTAAAATAGAGTAATAAATCTGTACAAACATATATACAAGTGCTGTGGGGAGGGGAAGGAGGTAGGTTGGGGGGATGGGGAGGGGGAGGAGGTGGAGAGGAAGGAGGGGGCTCAGTCTGGGAAGGCCTCCTGGAGGAGGTGAGCACTCAGTAGGGCTTTGAAGGGAGGAAGAGAGCTAGCTTGGCGGATGTGCAGAGGGATGGCATTCCAGGCCAGGAGGAGGACGTGGGTCGGGGCTCGATGGCGGGCCGGGCAAGAACGAGGCACAGTGAGGATGTTTCCTAAATCCCAGTATACCTATCTACATACTCTGCCATTTCCCCTTTTGGTAATTTATTCCAAAATCTGTATCCCCCTGTAGACTGTAAATTCCTTGTGGGCAGGGATCATGTCTACAACCTCTATTGTATTGTACTTTTTCAAGTGCTCAATACAGTGTTATTCCTATAGTAAGTGCTCAGTAAGTACCATTGGTTGACAGATAAATTGTCTGGCCACTCCTCTGTCCTGGAATCACTAGACACCCTTTGTTTCCCTAGCACAGCCCTCTCCTGGTTTTCCTCCTATCTCTTTCTCCATACCTCAGTATTTTTATTATGGTATTTTTTAAGCGCTTACTGTGTGCCAGGCACTGTTCTAAGTGCTGGGGTAGATAAAAGGTAATCAGGTTGGACACGGCCCATGTCCCACATGTGGCTTACAGTCTTTGTCCCCATTTTACAGATGAGGAAACTGAGGCACAGAGAAGGGAAATGTCTCGTCCAAGGTCACACAGAAGACAAGTGGAGGAACTGGGATTCCCAGGCCTGTTTTCTGTCCACCAGACCCTCATTATCAAGCACTGACTCCCCTTCCATCTCTCACTCCATGACCAGGGGAGTCCCACATAGCCAGGGTCCTGGGGTTCCCACTCTTTCATTCTAAATGCAACCAGGGATTTCATCTGTTCACTGGATTTCAGCTACAAATTCTATGCTGAAGACTCCCACATCCATATCACAAGCTCCAATCTCTCTCCTGCTATGGGGTTTATGGCATGTTGTCATCTGTGTTACCTTGGGCGTTGACCCCTGGACTGACACATCAGAAGCCCTGTGTGACCCTGAGGGTGAGAGTGTCAGATTCACACTTAGAGATCCAGGCTTGGCTCCTGGCAGGGCTGGGTTGTAAGTGGGAGCTGGGATGTCCCCGATGCTACAGGAAATGACACTGATGCTGCCATGTCTCTCTATAGGCATCTCTGATGTTCAATTAGCATCAGGTAATTGCAGCGGGAGATCTGGGCTCATCTTGGCCCAGATTGGTGGGCAACAGGGAAAGGAGTCAGTCATTTCCAGAGATGTCCCGGTCAGGGTGTCAGAGCAGATTAGTGCTCAACGTTTCACTCATTCACGCACACACTGATCATTCCCTGAGGGAGGAGAAAGACAAGTAAAGTGGCTGATAAATGCTGCCTCAGCCTCATCCTGCCAGAGTCTGATTGCCCACGAGAGACCCCATCAGCCAGCACGAGTGACGGAGATGGGTGAGTGGGATAAAGCCGTCTCTCTGTCATTGCAGTTTCTGGGCTTTCCACAGGAACTCTGCAGCTTTGTACTGGAACTCAGAATGGCTCTCATATGGGGGCAGGCGGGCAGGTGGGGGAATAGGGATGGTGGATGGCTGCTGCCCAGCACGCATTTCTCTGTGCCACATGATTCCTCCTCCCTCCTTCTGCACCTGTGTTTCCCAGGGCTGCGTGGTTACAGTGACAATGTCTAGAGAGAAGCTGGTTCTTGTTTTCCCAGAGCCACCCTCCAGGCCACCACTGACCCTGTAGCGAGTCCACTTCCCGTGGCGTCTACAGAGAAGTGGCGTGATTCAGTGGAAAGAGCACGGGCTTTGGAGTCAGAGGTCATGGGTTCGAATCCCGGCTCCACTACTTGTCAGCTGCGTGACCTTGGGCAAGTCACTTAACTTCTCTGGGCCTCGTTCCCTCATCTGTAAAATGTGGACTAAGACTGTAAGCCCCCCGTGGGACAACCTTGAGCTCCTTGTATACTACCCAGCGCTTAGAACAGTGCTTTGCACATAGTATGTGCTTAACAAATACCACCATTATTATTAATATTTTTCTAGACTGTGATCCCGCTGTTGGGTAGGGACTGTCTCTATATGTTGCCAACTTGTACTTCCCAAGCGCTTGGTACAGTGCTCTGCACACAGTAATCGCTCAATAAATACAATTGAATGAGTGAATGAATGAATAGGGTCAGGACTGGGACTGTGGACAGAGTCACCACGTCCAAACAGATCCCCAATAGGCCTTGGCAGCACCACTGATGGTGGGGGCAGCATAGATCAGAGCAGCAAAGGTCTGTGTCCTGTTTGTCCTGTCCGTATCCACTTTCCCCTCCAGCTATTCCATCTCCCTTTCCATTTCTCAACCAGCCCCTCTCGGCTCATACTTCATTCATTCATTCATTCAATCGTATTTATTGAGTGCTTACTGTGTGCAGAGTACTGTACTAAATGCTCGGAAGTACAAGTTGGCAACATATAGTGACGGTCCCTACCCAACAGCGGGCTCGCAGTCTAGAAGGGGAGACAGACAACAAAACAAAACATATTAACAAAATAAAATAAATGGAATAAATATGTACAAGTAAAATAAATGAATAAATACATAATAAATATGTACAAACATATGTACATATATACATATATATGTGTGCTGTGGGGAGGGGAAGGAGGTAGGGCGGGGGTATGGGGGTGGAGAGTGGGAGGAGGGGGAGAGGAAGAAGGGGGCCCAGTCTGGGAAGGCTCCTGGATGACGTGAGCTCTCAGTAGGGCTTTGAAGAGAGGAAGAGAGCTAGCTTGGCGGATGTGTGGAGGGAGGGCATTCCAGGCCAGGGGGAGGACATGGGCCGGGGGTCGACGGCGGGACAGGAGAGAACGAGGCACAGTGAGGAGATTAGCAGCAGAGGAGCAGAGGATGCGGGCTGGGCTGTAGAAGGAGAGAAGGGAGGTGAGGTAGGAGGGGCCGAGGTGATGGATAGCCTTGAAGCCGAGAGTGAGGAGTTTTTGCCTGATGCGTAGGTTGATTGGTAGCCATTGGAGATTTTTGAGGAGGGGAGTAACATGCCCAGAGCGTTTCTGCACACGGATGATCCGGGCAGCAGCGTGAAGTATAGATTGAAGTGGGGAGAGACAGAAGGATGGGAGATCAGAGAGGAGGCTGATGCGGTAATCCAGTCGGGATAGGATGAGAGATTGAACCAGCAGGGTAGTGGTTTGGATGGAGAGGAAAGGGCTCATCTTGGCCATGTTGCAGTGGTGAGACCGATAGGTTTTGCTGACGGATTGGGTGAGGGGTGAACGAGAGAACAGAGTCGAGGATGACACCAAGGTTGTGGGCTTGTGAGATGGGTAGGATGGTAGTGCCGTCTACAATGATGGGAAAGTCAGGGAGAGGGCAGGGTTTGGGAGGGAAGATAATGAGTTCAGTCTTGGACATATTGAGTTTTAGATGTTGGGCAGACATCCAGATGGAGGTGTCTTGAAGGCAGGAGCAGACACGAGCCTGAAGGGAGGGAGGGAGAGCAGGGGCAGAGATGTAGATTTGGGTTTCATCGAATGAGTTCACCAAGGGAGTGAGTGTAGATCGAGAACATAAGGGGACCAAGAACTGACCCTTGAGGAACCCCTACAGTAAGGGGATGGGAGGGAGAGGAGGAGACCGCTAAGGAGACTGAGAATGAACGGCCAGAGAGATAAGTGAAGAACCAGGAGAGGACAGAGTCTGTGAAGCCAAAGTTGGATAGCATGTTGAGGAGGAGGGGGTGGTCCACAGTGTTGAAGGCAGCTGAGAGTTCGAGGAGGATTAGGCTAGAGTAGGAGCCGTTGGATTTGGCAAGCAGGAGGTCATTGGTGACCTTTGAGAGAGCAGTTTCAGTGGAATGTAGGGGATGGAAGCCAGATTGGAGGGGGTCGAGGAGAGAGTTAGCATTGAGGAATTCGAGGCAGCGGGTGTAGATGACTCGTTCAAGGAGTTTGGAAAGAAATGGTAGGAGGGAGATAGGGCGATAACTACAATGGGAGATGGGGTCAAGAGAGGGTTTTTTAGGATGGGGGCGACGTGGGCATATTTGAAGGCAGAGAGGAAGGAACCAGTGGAGAGTGAGCGGTTGAAGAAGGAAGTTAAGGAGGGGAGGAGGGACGGGGAGAGAGATTTGGTAAGATGAGAGGGAATGGGGTCAGAAGCACAGGTGGCCGGAGTAGCACTTGAGAGGAGGGAGTACTTGAGATCTCATCTGAGGATACTGCTGGGAAGGATGGGAGAGTAGCGGAGAGGGTTGAGAGCAGGGGGGTTGGAGGAGGGGGAGGAGTGACTTTAGGGAGCACAGACCTGATGGAGTTAATTTTAGTAATGAAGTAGGAGGCCAGATCTTTGGGGGTGAGGGATGGAGGAGGGGGAGGAACAGGGGGCCTGAGAAGGGAGTTAAGTGTATGGAAGAGTTAAACGTATGGAAGAGCTGACGGGGATGATGGGCATGGGTGTCAATAAGAGAGGAGAAATAGTTTTGTCTGGCAGAGGAGAGGGCAGAGTTAAGGCAGGAAATGATAAACTTGAAGTGAACGAGGTGCATTGATCCACATCTGAAAGGAGTAACTGGGATTTTAAACCTCTTTTGGGTTGAGGCATGAAATTCCAGTCCTTGGGTGAGGGAAGTCGATAATACAGGTGTAAAGGAAATTTAGAGAAGAACAACCAGAAGAATCAAATAGATGGAGGAGCTGCTTCTGAAAGACTGGAAGATGTACCAAGTGCTTGGGACAGTGCTCTGCACACAGTAAGTGCTTCATTAATATTGTTGTCCATTGATTGTGGGCAGAGAACGTGTCTACCAACTCTGCTGCATTGTACTCTACCAAGTGCTTAGTATTCATTCATTCATCCAATCGTATTTATTGAGCGTTTACTGTGTGCAGAGCACTGTATAAAGCGCTTGGGAAGAACAAGTCGGCAACATATAGAGACGGTCCCTACACATAAATGGGCTCTGCTCTGCACACAGTAGGTACTCAGTTAATAGCATTGATTGATTGATTGACAGGGACATGAAGGAAGCCTCCCAAATTGCACAGGCTGTGGACCAGGCAGAGTCCAACCCAGGGAATGTGGCTGTTTAAGACCGCATTGTACTCTCTCAAGCACTAGGTACAGTGTTCTGCATACAGTAAGTACGATGAACTGAATGAATGATTGTGTGATTGAATGAATGAGACAATAAGGAGAGGAGAAGGCTGGGGGTTCCATGTGTCCCACGTGCCCCTCATGTCCCGCCTGGCCTAGTGGACGGAGCCGGGGCCTGAGAGTCCGAAGGGCCTGGGTTCTAATTCCAGCTCCACCACTTTTCTCTGGGTGAACTCGGGCAAATTACTTCTCCTTCTCTTTGTCTCATCTGTTAAATGGCGATTAAAATCGTGAGCCCCATTTGTGACAGGGACTGTGTCCAACCTGCTTAGCTGGTACTTACCGTAGCAGATAGTACAATGCTTGGCACATAATAGACACAACAGAAACTATAATACCAACATTAATAGTACTAATAAAAAACCTCCAATTATCTTGGTACTTCTGTCAGAGACTGAGACTCAGATCAGAACTATTGTGGAATTTGTTAATAATAAGTGCTTACTATGTGCCAAGACGTGTACTAAGTGCTGGAGTAGATGCAAGCTCTTTAATAATAATAATAATAATGATGGTATTTATTAAGCACTTATTATGTGCAAAGCACTGTTCTAAGCGCTGGGGGGATACAAGGTAATCAGGTTGTCCAACAGAGGGCTCACAGTCTTAATCCCCATTTTACAGATGAGGTCACTGAGGCACAGAGAAGTTAAGTGACTTGCCCAAAGTCACACAGCTGACAATTGGTGGAGCCGGGATTTGAACCCCTGACCTCTGACTCCAAAGCCCGTGCTCTTTCCACTGAGCCACGCTGCTTCCTAAATGGGGCTCACAGGCTAAGTAGGAGGGAGAACAAGGGATTGAATCCCCATTTTGCAAATGAAGGAACTGAGGCACAGAGAAAATGAAATGCCTTGTCCAAGGTTACACAGCAGACAAGTGGCAGAGCCTGGATTTGAACCGGTCCTCTGACTCCCAGTCCAAGGTCTCCTTCCACTAGGCCTAAGTGGCTGCTTCAGGTTTGTTACAGTGTGGTGCATTGGAAAAACTACACCCCTGGAAATCAGAGGCCCTGGGTTCAAGTCCCTGCTCTGCCACTTGCCTGATTCATAATCTGGGGCAAGTAATAAATAAATAATAAATAATTTTGGTATTTATTAAGTGCTTACTATGTGCAAAGCACTGTTCTAAACGCTGGGGAGGATACAAGGTGATCAGGTTGTCCCATGTGGGGCTCACAATCTTAATCCCCGTTTTACAGATGAGGTAACTAAAGCACAGAGAAGTTAAGTGACTTGCCCAAAGTCATACAGTGGACAAGTGGTGAGCTGGCATTCGAACCCATGACCTCTGACTCACAAGCCCACGCTCTTCCCACTGAGCCACACTACTTCTCAAGTCACTTTGCTTCTCTGGGCCTCCGTTTCCTGAACTATAAATTAGGGATTTAATTCTTGTTCTCTCTGCTACTTGACTTTGAGTTCCACTGGGGCAGAGACTGTGTCTGGCATGTTTACCCCAGCACTCAGAACAATGTTTGATTTTCTTCTTCTTCTGTCTAGTATTTAAGTGCTAACTATGTGCCAGGCACTGTACTAGTACTGGGGTAAATATAGGTTAACCAAGTTAGATACAGTCCATGCCCCTCCTGGGCCTCACAGTCTTAATCCCGTTTTCCAGATGAGGGAACTGAGGCCCAGAGAAGTCAACGGACTTGCCCAAGGCCACAAAGCCGACATGTGGGGGAGCAGGGATTAGAACCCAAGTCCTTCTGAGTCCTAGGCCTGTGCTCTATCCACTAGGTCATGCTGGTCTCTTGACACCTAATGAACACTTAACAAATATCACAATCATCATTGTTACTATCATTGAAGTAGTAAATTTACTACTTCAAGCTCTGGGAATGCTCTGGGAATGCTCTCCCGGAATGTCCTGCCTGGCCCACCGCTATTAGACAGGGAAGCACGATTCTCGGCAGACACCCACCAGTCTGATTGCTGATCTCCCCCTCAGCACAGGGCACGAAGTCATAGCAGGAGGTGGCTTTCCCTTCCCGCGCTGTTTCCCTGAATCCCAGCCGGTAGCTCTTGCTACATACGGAGCGAGGAGGGAAAGAGGGAAACGGGCATTGCTCCCTGGATTCACCCTACTCCCAGCCGCAAGACGGTCATATTCACATTTACAATTCATTGATTTATATTAATGTCTGTGTCCCTCTCTAAACTCGTCTTTTCTGTTGTATTGTTATATTGTACTCTCCCAAGCCCTGCACACAGTAAGTGCTCAAAAAATATGACTGACTGGCTGATCAATGACATTTACTGAGCACTTACTGTGTGCAGATGATTGGATTAAGAGCTTCAATCATTCATTCATTTGTATTTATTAAGTACTTTCTGTGTGCAAAGCACTGTACACTGTACACTGCAAAGCACTGTTTGCAAAGCACTCTCTTGGGAGAGTGCAGCAAAACAATAAATAGACACATTCCCTGTCTACAATGTGCCCGGGAGAGTAATAATTATGGTTCTTATTAAGCACTTTCTGTGTGCCAAGCCCTGTTCTAAGCACTGGACTGTTCTAAGATGTGGTAGAATGCAGCAGAAGTGGTGGACATGCTCCCAGTGCACCATGAGCTTTCAGTCTAGAGGGCGGAGACAGGCATTGATATAAAAGATCCATTTTTCATATGGAATGCATAGCAATGTTCATAGGTGCTTGGGGATGAATATCAAATATCCACAGGGCACAGATCCAACTACATAGGCGACCCAGAAGGAAGAGGATCCTGGGAAATCAGGGAAGGCCTCTTGGAGGAAATGTCACCTTAAAAAGCCTTGGAGGTGAGGAGAGTGATGGTCTGGTGTATATGAAATGGGCCATAGGGTCAAAGGGAGGAATAATAATAATAAATGTTGGTATTTGTTAAGCTTTACTACATGCCAAGCAATGCTCTAAGAGCTGGAGTAGATACAAGGCCATCAGGTTGTCCCACGAGGGGCTCACGGTCTTAATCCCCATTTTACAGGTGAGGTAATTGAGGCCTAGAGAAGTTAAGTGACTTGCCCAAAGTCACACAGCTGACAAGTGGGGGGGCTGAGGAAGAAGTGGGACAGGGTCTCACAAGCCCGCAACCTCAGTGTCATCCTTGACTCTGCTCCCTCTTTCACCCCACATATGCAAAGTGTCCCTCCCCCTTCCCTTTCCTTCCCCTCCTTTGAAGCCCATATTATTCGCCTCTACCACCCCCTCCAGATTCTTGTAGCCATCATCTAACGCCCCGCAGGCCCCTACTCCAACTTCTTTAACGACTTTGAGCCCTTTCTCAACTTCCTTCTCTCCTTTTCCATGCCCACTCTGATCCTCGGAGACTTCAACATCCACATGGATGTCCCTGGTGACTCCTCTGCCGCCCGCCTTCTATCTCTTCTTGATGCTGCCAACCTCCTGGACCACCCCACCTCGCCCACTCACCAACTTGGTCACACCCTCGACCTCATCATCTCCTACCGCTGCACTATCTCCACTCTCACCAACTCTGAAATCCCTCTCTGTGATCATAACCTTCTCACCTGTCTCCTCGCTCACGCTCCTCTCCCCTGTAAATCTATATTATTACCTCACAGAGACCTCCACTCTCTCGACCCCATCCATCTTTCTGAGAGCCTCACACCGCACCTCACCTCCCTTTCCTCTCTACCCAATCTTGATGATCAGATTACTGCTCTCAACTCTACCCTCTCTTCTCAGCTCACCTCTCTCTCTCCCCTTTCCCTTCGCTGCTCTCATACCACTAAGCCACAGCCCTAGATGAATGCCGCTGTCCGCCTCCTTCGCTCTTATGCTGGAGCTGCTGAACGCTGCTGGTGAAAGTCTAAACACCAAGCCAAACTCGTTCACTTCAAGTTTATCCTTTCCTGCTTTAAATCTGCCCTCTCCTCTGCCAAACTATTTCTCCTACCTTATTGACACCCATTCCCATCATCCCCGTCAGCTCTTCCGTACATTTAACTCCCTCCTCAGGTCCCCTGTTCCTCCCTTTCCTCCGTCTCTCACCCCCGATGATCTGGCCTCCTACTTCATTAGTAAAAGTAACTCCATCAGGTCTGAGCTCCCCCTTCTCCACCCCCCTGCTCTCAACCCTCTCCACTACTCTCCCATGCTTCCCAGCAGTATCTTCAGATGAGACCTCCTCCCTCCTCTCAAGTGCTCCTCCAGCCACCTGTGCTTCTGACCCCATTCCCTCTCATCTTATCATATCTCTCGCCCCTTCCATACTCCCCTCCTTAACTTCCATCTTTAACCGCTCACTCTCCACAGGTTCCTTCCCCTCTGCCTTCAAACATGCCCACGTCTCCCCGATCCTAAAAAAAAAACCCTCTCTTGACAACACCTCCCCCTCTAGTTATCGCCCTATCTCCCTCCCTACCATTCCTTTCCAAGTTTCTTGAACGAGTCGTCTACACCCGCTGCCTCGAATTCTTCAATGCCAACTCTCTCCTCGACTCCCTCCAATCTGGCTTCCGTCCCCTACACTCCACCGAACCTGCCCTCTCAAAGGTCACCAATGACCTCCTACTTGTCAAATCCAACGGTTCCTACTCTATCCCAATCCTCCTCGACCTCTCAGCTGCCTTCGATACTGTGGACCACCCCCTTCTCCTCAACACGTTATCCAACCTTGGCTTCACAGACTCCGTCCTCTCCTGGGTCTCCTCTTTTCTCTCCGGCCATCCATTCTCAGTCTCCTTTGAGGGCTTCTCCTCCCCCTCCCATCCCCTTACTGTAGGGGTTCCTCAAGGATCAGTTCTTGGTCCCCTTCTGTTCCCTATCTACACTCACTCCCTTGGTGACCTCATTCGCTCCCACGGCTTCAACTATCATCTCTACGCTGATGACACACAAATCTACATCTCTGCCCCTGCTCTCTCTCCCTCCCTTCAGGCTTGAGTCTCCTCCTGCCTTCAGGACATCTCCATCTGGATGTCAGCCCGCTATTTAAAACTCAATATGTCCAAGACTGTATCCTTATCTTTCCTCCCAAATCCTGCCCTCTTGCTGAATTTCCCGTCACTGTAGACGCCACTACTATTCTTCCCGTTTAACAAGCACACAACCTTGTTGTCATCCTCGACTTTGCTCTCTTGTTCACCCCTCACATCCAATCCGTCAACAAAACCAGCCGGTCTCACCTCCGCTACATCGACAAGATCTGCCCTTTCCTCTCCATCCAAACCGCTTCCTTGCTGGTACAATCTCTCATCCTAGCCTGACTGGATTACTGCATCAGCCTCCTTTCGGATCTCCCATCCTCCTGTCTCTCCCCGCTTCAGTCTATACTTCTCTCTGCTGCCCAGATTATCCTTGTGCAGAAACCCTCTGGGCATGTCACTCCCCTCCTCAAAAATCTCCAGGGGTTGCCTGTCAATTTATACATAAAGCAAAAAGTCCTCACTCTCGGCTTCAAGGCTCTCCATCCCCTCACCCCCTAGTACCTCACCTCCCTTATCTCCTTTTACAGCCGAGCCCGCACCCTCCACTCCTCTGCCACTATCCTCCTCACTGTACCTCGTTCTCACCTGTCCCACCGTCAACCCCCGGCCCACGTCCTCCCCCTGGCCTGGAATGCCCTCCCTCCATACATCCGCCAAGCTAGCTCCCTTCCTCCCTTCAAAGCCCTACTGAGAGCTCACCTCCTCCAGGCCTTCGCAGACAGAGCCCCCTTTTTCCTCTCCCCCTACCCTTCCCCCCGTCCTACCTTCTTCTCCTCCCCACAACACCTGTATATGTGTTTGTACAGAGTTATTACCCTATTTATTTTACTTGTACATATTTACTATCATATTTATTTTGTTAATGATGTGCATCTAGATTTATGCCTGTTTATTCTGATGAGTTGACACCTGTCCACATGTTTTGTTTTGTTGTCTGTCTCCCTCTTCTAGACTGTGAGCCCGTTGTTGGGTAGGGACCATCTCTATATGTTGTCAACTTGTACTTCCCTAGCGCTTAGTACAGTGCTCTGCACACAGTAAGCACTCAATTAATATGATTGAATGAATGAATGAATGAATTCAGCTTGGTCATCTTACTGCAAAGCTGGGGATTCCACACAGCTGGTAAGACAATGTTTTGGTGTCCGGGTAAAATGGCACTTAGGCAAGACATTCACCACTTTAGGGAACCCAGTGAGGCAGTAAAAGAAGTGAATGAGGGATGGATTCATAACATAGCTTGGAGTTTTGTTTCTCTGGAAGCAGTAGTAGTAGTTATTACTAGTTATTCGTCTAGACTGTATGTCCACTGTAGGCAGAGAAATGACTACAAACTCTATTATGTTGTACTCTCCCGAGTGCTTAGTATGGTACTCTACTCACAGTAAGCATTCCAAAAACATGGTTGATTTATTAAGTGGTAGTAGTACTAGTAGTAGTAGTAATAGTAGCGGAGGTCATTCACTGGGTGGTGGGCTCCTCTCCCTTTGTCACTCGAACCTTCCTGGAGTCCCATCACCCATGGGCAGATTCTGAGTGTGACCCAAGAGCGCAGCTCCTGCCCCTCTCCCACCCCCCATGACCTCAATTCCAGTCCGTGACCTCACAGAACCCTGACAATCGCACAAACCCTCCAACACACAACCCCCGGAGGTACTGCTCATTTCTCTGGGAGAAATCAGAGAAATCATTTAACAGGAACAGCTCTCTGTTCAGGTTCATATTGAAGGAATCTTCCTGTTCTAAGCACACCCATCTGGCAGGTAAGGTCTCTCTAGAGGCTGGTGGGATTTGTATATCTAAATAGCTGGTCCACACCTGGCTGGTCATATTTTCCTGTCGGAAGGATGTGTTCCGGTGGGTTCCTTACCACCTGGCGAAGCAGGAAATGTCCCTGTTGCTGAGGAGTCCAAGTGCTGGCCACGGAGAGGTAATCTGGCACGCACTTCCACCCAGTCCTGGGCCCTCACTCACTGCTCAGCTCAAGTCCACCCACGGTGCTTTGGAGCTGCAAATACACACATATACACACTCATACCTCCCTCGGTCTTATGCAGCCGGTCCATGAGTTAGGACTCCTTAGGGCAACTTCTGCTTGGGGTGGATCTGGGGCATTCAGTGGGCTCAGTGTCAAGCTGACATGGGGTGGGTGTGTCTGCTTCTCTTTCCAACGCAGGGCCTCAAGCTCTCCACTGCAGGCAATGCCAGCGAGGAGGGAAGCCAGGATTACACTGGCACAGGGAGACATACGTCTTAATTGGGGCTTATCGTTGCTTCAGAAATCCTCTACTGGCCCAGGCTTCCCAGTCTGGGCACTGCTACCCGCCCATCCCGCAACGAGGAAGCTTCCCCATGGCAGGGTGAAGGTGGGGAAAGGGGAGGAGGATGGACTTCCTAAAAAAAGGTTTGAGGCCCAAAAATTGGTGGTTCGAGTTGGAGAGAGTGACTATACTTGGACACAGGACCTCCTTTGTGACCCGGGTCATCAGAGACTACCACTGTGACAGGCCCTTCGCAGGTGGTCCCGTGCCCCCAGGCCATAGCGGTGCCAGTGTCAGGGCCAGTGCTAATGTCGGTGCCATCTGCCCCTACCCAGCTCAGGAAGCAGCTACACAACATGGTGACCACCAGGGAGAGGGAGGAAAATGGGCCGACACACAGAAAGATCTAGGGCCCCAAAAAGTTGCAGCTCGAGCTGGCAAAGATGACCACAGTCAGACGCAGGACCTCCTTTGTGATCTGAGTCCTCAGGAGCTACCACTGTTACAGGGCCTCAGAGGTGGTCCAACACACCCAGGTCGTGGCAAACCCTATGTCGGTGCCATTGCCTGTGCCACCGGCCCCTCCCCGGCCCAGGAAGTGGTCCCACAACGTGGTGGCTCCTAAGAAGTGGGAGGAGGACGGGCCGCATCATGGAGGGTCCTGCCCATTATCACATCAAGACAGCAGGAGTGGCAGCCCATGGCGGTGGTGGATCCCTCGTCACCAGCACCCAGAGCCCCGCTGTGCCACAGAGATATGGCCATCCTTTCTCTGATCCATCTTACCAGACCAAAGCGAGGCAAGAAGGAAAGCCTGTCCCTGGATCTGACTACTATCCTGTCCACTGATCCCCATGGAGGAATGTCGGGAAGAGACCTCGCTGGTCAGCCCAACACCATCACCAGCCCGCCTGCACCATCATTGTGCCATTCTCCCTGATGTCTCCCCTGGGCAGCCGGCACCATCACCGTGCCACCCTCCCTTGAGTCCTCCTCTGGGCTCCTGGCACTGTCACCCTGCCACTCTCCACGACTAATCCTCCTAACAAATGGCAAGGTCACTGTGTAACCCTCTCCAGCCCCTCCTCTAGTTCACCCTGAGAGTCACTGAACCAGCCTCCCCGGCACCTCCACTGGGATATAGGCTCCACCTCAACACCTCCACAGGACCACCACCACCAACCACACCAACACCTCTGCTGGGCCACTGGCACCACCCGTCCCTACATCTCCACTTATCCACCAACACCAGACAACCTGGGCCACCGGACCAGCTGCCCAGACAACTCAGTGGGGCTACCACCACCACCTGTCTCGACACCTCTGCTAGAACACTTATGCCACCTACTCAGACACTTCTGTTGGACTACCGGACCAGCTGCCCAGACACCTCAGATGGGTCACTGCCGCCACTCACCCTGAAACCAGTCAGGCTGGAGGTGCCACCTGCCACCACACCTCAGCCAGACCACCACGCCAGCCTCCCCAACACCTCCATTGGACTACTCCTCACCCATCCCGACACCTCAGCTGGGACACCATTTCCACCTACTCTGAAAGCTCTACCAGGCCACCAACAACACCAGCTACCCTGACACTTCTGCAGGGCCACCATCTAGCTGCCCTGATACCTCAGCCAGGTTACCACCTCCACCGGCCTCGACATCTCCACTGGGCCACCAGCTCTATGCACCCTGATAACTCTGCTAGGCCACCACACCAGCTGCCCACACAGTCAGTCATGCCACTACACCAGCTACCCCGACACCTCCTCCAGGCCAGCAACACCAGCTGCCTCAAAACCTCCATTGGGCCATCACACCAGCTGCCCCAATTACTCAGCTCGGCCACTGCCACCATCCGACCTGGTACCTCAGCTGTGCCACAGCACCACTGCCATGACACCTCTGCAGGGCCACTGAACCACTCGCCTTAATAACTGAGCTAGACCACCACACCTGCTGCCCGGACACCTTAGCCAGGCCACCACTGCCACCTGCCATGACAACTCAGCTAGGCCACCACACCAGCTGGGCCACTGTGCCTGTCACCCAAACACCTCAACTGCACCACCTCCCCAGCTGCTGTGACACCTCCACAGGGCCACTGTACCACCCTCCATGACATCTCCACTGGGTGTCCAACACCAGTCCAACACCAGCTGCCCCAGAGTCTCTGCTGGACCACCACACCAGCTGCCCTGATGTCATTGCCCCTGGGCCATTGCCCCAACCGTCCCAACTCCTCAACACTACATGAGCCAACCCAACTTCTCCACTGGGCCACAGACCCAACCGCCCCGACACCGTCACTGGGCTACCACACCAGCCACCCCAGGGCCTAAATCAGGTCACTGCCTCCATCACTCTGACACCTCTGCTGACAGTTTCCAACTCGTGTGCAACCTCAAGTCTAAAAGAAAACTACTATCTTCCCACCCAAACCCTATCCTCCCCCTCACTTTCCCATCCCTGTAGAGTTTACCACTATCCTTCCTGTCTCATAAATCAGTAACGATGGTGTTATCATTGACTCCACTCTTTCATTTAACCCACATATTCAACTGTCACCCATCGTCCGGGGATGGGTTCGTTCAGTGATCGGCGAGGTGAGGCGAGAGAGAGAGAGAGAGAGAGAGAGAGAGAGAGAGAGAGAGAGAGAGAGAGAGAGAGAGAGAGAGAGAGACCGGGGACGGAAAGCCTAAGTTTTGTATAAAATTTATTCCACGAGGTGGATTGAATTCATGTAATTGTTTAGGCGCAATGGATTGGACTTCCCTTTCGGGAGGAATATAATCAATTAGCAATATTAGAGCTTCCCTACACGGGAGGAACACAATCATACATTAATCGCACGTGGGTGAGTTGGCTAGCTCTCACCCATGTGCACTTCCGACTCGGGAAGAATCCACTTACTTTCCCACATGGGAAGAATTCATTACATTACCCGCGCACGTGCTGGTCGGCTAGCTCTCACAAGGTGCTCTCCCTACATGGGGGGAATCCACTCATGATTCCCAACAGCAGCGGGGTACCTGGGTCCCATCCACTAGACACTCACCCGTCCCGCGGCCCTTGCCTCAGTGTGTTGGTTCTGGTTGTAGAGCGGGCATCTGGCCTTCGGGGCAGGGAGAGACATGTGGGCTGCTGCTGCTGCTGCTGCTGCTGCAGCGGCTGCTCCTGCTGCTGCGTGTCCTGGTGTTCTGACCCCGAAGGTCAGAGGCGACAGGTATTCTTTGCCTGTGCCCCTAGGCCATTCCAGCTTCCGGCCTCAGTCTAACCAATCTCTGCCCTCCCCCCTCCTCCATACCTAACTTGATTGGCACGGGGGGGGAGGGACACCTTCTGTATTCCAAGCTTGGGCTGTCAATCTAGCAGATTTGGTCGTGGGGGCGGTATCCCACCCTCACTTCCGAGTTCCGCTTGCTGGCTCAGGTGGTCACGGGATAGCTTTTGACCTTGAGATGGCCGGTACCCAAGGGTCACCTCGGGACATACCACCCCTTGTCCCTCGCCATCCGTGCCCACCTGACCCCACCTCTTCCTGCATCCCCTCCAGGTCGCATAGTGGTGGGGTTGCGCAAGAAGCCGTGCCTTCCGGCTCTGTCCCTCCCCTGACCGCATGGGCTGATAATCTCCTGGGCTTGCCACGGGAACCAGAAAAGCAGATCCATGGGTTGGGGCAGAGGACGTTTCCTATTCCATGGCCAGGGGCAACAGAAGGCAGCGCCCCGCCCTCCAGGTGTGCTAGTAGGAGGTATGGAGGTATGGAAGGTGGTCGGTGGCCCACCACGGGTTTTGAGGCACTGCACTGAGGAAAGGGGCCAGGGATGGTTGACGTGGCCTCTACCCACAGATTAATCAGTGTAGCACCAGGACAGATAACAACCCCTTCCCTTACTAGCACAACGGTCTTAAGATAGCACACAGAGGCAAGAGCTGGGGGTGACTCTGTGTTTGTCGCACCTGTGTGAAAAGGGCCAAGCAACAGCAACTTAGTAACCACCATCCTCCCACTAAGCCCACCGCCAAGAGCAAAAGTAGCAGCAACCCCTGGAATAGTGAGCTTCCCTCCTCGAGTCTAAAGAGTCCATAGAACCAGTACAAAACTCCTCTGGTGGTGTGGACTCCTCCTTAGCTACATGGTACACTGCCAGAGAGCATCGTGTCCAATTGTTCAGAGTCACTGGAATGAGGGGGCGAGAAGCACCGGTCATGTTGAAACAGGAACCGGTCGCCTGGTAGAAATAGGTTCCCTTCCCTGATGTTGTTACACCATGGCTAAGACTGAAGACAGGCTCTCTGGGAGGCAGTTCAGTGATGATTCCTTTGCTGGGCCTGTCTGGAAGTCAGGCAATCCTGACCATAGAACTGTGAGGCAGAGAAGTACCCAGGAGCATCATATAGCCAGATACGAAGTTTGAAATGGTAGCTTTTTCCTAATAATATTAAACAATTATTCTTAACTCATTCTTAAAAACTACTAACAATTTTAACAAATTTTCCAATTATTCTTCTGTTGCTTTCCAAATCCTTGGGCTATGATGACTAAACCTTTCCAGTCCCTTAAAAGGAAACAATCGCAAAGACAAAGTAGACATCCAGATCTGTATATATGTATGATACCGAATAACATACAACTGTTTTTTGCCCATTAGCTAGGCTATAGCAGAGACAACATGCAGAACTTGCATTGTCAACCCTGAAAAATGGAGATTTTATATTAAAGACCATATGAATCAATTTAACAAGCAAAGATGAACAAACCCCAGTTCTAATACATATAACTTGTAATATGCGGCAATTAAATCTGGATTTTGCGCGTTTTAACATTTAACACATTAAGTGACGAGCAGGCCAAGCAGTTTCATAGAGTGATGTGTCATCATTCCCCCTCTCCCAGGCGTGATGTCTGCAAAAGAGAAGGGTCTAGGTCTTGGAGGATCTCCAAGCCTCTACCAAAGTTAGTGGGCAGCCCTCATTGGGATTAGCTGCACAGGTTTGCAATGTCAGATTCATTTATCATTTCTAATATATCAAGATGACTTTTGTATTTGATTTGTTTTTAGCATTTACTAAGTTAGCGAAATTTAAGGCAGTGGCATTTCAGATATAATGATTAAATCACCACCCCTCCAGTTGTTCTTAGCTAGGAGAACATGGCAAGTTCACTCCCAATTCATTCCTAATTACCGCCATTGTAGTTTCTAGGAGGAGGTGCCTTAAATTGAGGAAGGCAGCCATTCACTAAGAGGGAGGCAACCCTTTGCTAGAGGGAGGTGCCTTCTCTCAAAGGAATTCCCGTTTGATCTCCCAATCTGATAGCTCTCTCCCTGAAGGCAAAGTGGTTAAGTTTCCTATCCACATGCTTTAGCTTGCAAATTTCTTGAGTAGCTCGGTGCTCGGGTGACTGGAAGGGTCTCCCGTTTCTCAGTAACCCCAATTATGGAATTATTTCCTGTAATTGATGGTTGGCCTCCTTGCCAAGCATCCTTCCTCATCATAGATACCCGGGCCCTGGTGTCTACCGGTAAGGGGACTTTCCGACGATCATTTACTAGGACGGTCATTTGCGGGGGGGCACCCGGGTTGCGAGAGGGCCGCGGCCGCCGTCCAACAGCCGGGCCCGCCGGATTCCCCTTCTAATTTCCCCGCTCCGTGGTGGTTGGGGCCGTTGGTCTACCTTCCTGAGTGAGCATCTTCAGGATATGTGTAGGCAGCCCATCCAGCTCATCATAGGAAATCCCCGCTCCCTTAACTCCCTCCATATGATCACCCGTTCTCCTGGGCCCAACCTTTCTGAGCCGACCCGCTGTGGGGGTCGGTGGGTATCCCTTCTACTATTCGTTGGAACCGGCTTTGCCCTCCTGAACCCCAGGCCTTTCCTAATCATGGCTGCTACATGCCGGGTAATCAGCAACTTAGGGGACTTGAATAGGGACCAGTCACTGTTGACCACATTGGCCAAAGGGCTCCAGGTTTGTACTCCAGTGGCCCTATCCCTCAAACGGTGGGCCAGCCCATGCTCCGGCCCTGAGGGTGCACCCATTACTATTGCACGAAGTTGGCCCTCTTGGGTGGAGAGGGACCAGGGTCTTGGTTCCTGAGTTTTCTCCCTCTCATCTAGGAGTTGTTCAATTCCAAGCACCAGGAGATGCTGGTTTAACGTAGCTGGGTCGGTCCAACGGAGGGTTCCGGCCCTTCCCTGTTCACTCCGGGGGACTGTCCAAGCCCAGTGTACCGCGAGGGTCCAGAGGGTACGACCTTGAGTGTGAGTGTGGGTCACATCCACCCCTGGGCCCAAATCGAGGTGGCTGCTTTCATTTAGACTGCTTTCATTTCTTTTAGACTGTGAGGCCACTGCTGGGTAGGGACTGCCTCTATATGTTGCCAATTTGTACTTCCCAAGCGCTTAGTACAGTGCTGTGCACATAGTAAGCGCTCAATAAATACGATTGATGATGATGATTTGGGCTGAGGTCCACCTGGGTTGCCACTCCCTTCCATACCCTGGCCAGCCAGCCTATCACCGGCTCCCCGGGGTCCTGGGAAAACTCCTTAGAGAGCTGCCTGATTTCAGTGGCTGTGAAGTGAGTAGTTTGGGTGGTGACCTTTCCCTCAGGATTCCGCTTTTCCTTCATAATAGGATAGAGGGGCTTGGGCTGCCCCTCGGGGTTCTGCGGGGGCACCTCCCAATCCCAAGGGGAAGAGGCTAGTTTCAGTTGTGGTAGAGGATCGGGAGCCCCCTTCTCCTCCCTAGAGGAATTCTTCCCACCCACCTCCGAGTACATGAGCCGGTTGATCTCCTGCTCAGTTACGGAAAGTTTCCTCAGTGCTTCTAACTCCTTAGCCACCCGAGGTGCTAATTTCTGCTCTAAAAGGATCGCCTGCTGCATTTTTACTCGGCCGCTGTCTGCAGTAAGAGGCATTTCGCCTCACGTTCCTTTAGTTTTGTCTCTAGGGCGGCCCTCTCCAGCCGCCAACGCCGGCGGTCCTGGGCGGCGGCCTGCAGCGCCATTGCTAGGAGACCGAGGAGGGCGGTCTTTCCTTTCTTTTTCCTGATTTGGGTAGCCTCCCGCCAATCACAAAATTCCCTCACCAGATTGGCCGGATCCTCCCAGTGCTCCTCCACCCAGCGGCTGTTCCATCTTGGGGTTTTCCATCCCTGATCCGCGAGGAATTCAAAAAGCCCTCTTGGCTCTCTGTCGCCTATCGCTGATCCCATCCTCGTCGCCATTTATGTCACCTGTCGTCCGGGGACGGGTTCATTCAGTGATCGGCGAGGCGAGAGAGAGAGAGAGAGAGAGAGAGAGAGAGAGAGAGAGAGAGAGAGAGAGAGAGAGAGAGAGACCGGGGACAGAAAGCCTAAGTTTTGTATAAAATTTATTCCACGAAGTGGATTGAATTTATGTAACTGTTGAGACGCAATGGATTGAACTTCCCTTTCGGGAGGAATATAATCAATTAGCAATATTAGAGCTTCCCTACACTGGAGGAACACAATCATACGTTAATCGCGAGTGAGTGAGTTGGCTAGCTCTCACCCATGTGCACTTCCCACTAGGGAAGAATCCACTTACTTTCCCACATGGGAAGAATTCATTACATTACCCGCGCACGTGGTGGGCGGCTAGCTCTCACAGTGTGCTCTCCCTACATGGGAGGAATCCACTCATGATTCCCATCAGCAGCGGGGTACCTGGATCCCACCCACTATAGACACTCACCCGTCCCGCGGCCCTTGCCTCAGTGTGTTGGTTCTGGTTGTAGAGCGGGCACCTGGCCTTCGGGGCAGGGAGAGACGTGGGCTGCTGCTGCTGCTGCAGCGGCTGCTCCTGCTGCTGCGTGTCCTGGTGTTCTGACCCCGAAGGTCAGAGGCGACAGGTATTTATTGCCTCATCATCTCCTATTGCTGCACTGTGTCCACCCTCACCAACTCTGAAATCCCTCTCTCTGATCATAATCTTCTCACCTGCCTCCTCACTCACACTCCTTTCCCCTGTAAATCCATATTACTCCCTCACAGAGATCTCCGCTCTCTTGACCCCATCCATCTTTCTGAGCGCCTCACACCCCACCTCGCCTCCCTCTCCACTCTGCCCAGTCTTGATGATAAGATTACTGCTCTCAACTCTACCCTTTCTACTCAGCTAGACTCACTCGCTCCCCTTTCCCTTCACCACTCTCCTACCACTAACCCACAGCCCTGTATCACTGCCACTGTCCACCTTCTTCGCTCTTCTGCTCGAGCTGCCGAATGCTGCTGGTGAAAGTCTAAACACCATGCCAACCTCGTTCACTTCAAGTTTATCCTTTCCTGCCTTAACTCAGCCCTCTCCTCTGCCAGACAAAACTATTTCTCCTCCCTTGCTGACACCCATGCCCATCATCCCCGCCAGCTCTTCCATACATTCAACTCCCTTCTCAGGGCCCCGGTTCCTCCCCCTCCTCCTTACCTCACCCCCAACGATCTGGCCTCCTACTTCATTAACAAAATTAAATCCATCAGGTCCGACCTCCCCAAAGTCACTCCCCCCCCGCCACTTCTCTAACCCCCCGGCTCTCAACACTCTCTGCTACTCTCCCATCCTTCCCAGCAGTATCCTCAGAGGAGCTCTCCTCCCTCCTCTCAAGTGCTACTCCGGCCACCTGTGCTTCAGACCCCATTCCCTCTCACCTCATGAAATTTCTCGCTCCATCGCTTCTCCCCTCCTTAACTTCCATCTTCAACCGCTCACTCTCCACTGGTTCCTTCCCCTCTGCCTTCAAACATGCCCATGTCTCTCCCATCCTAATAAAACACTCCCTTGACCCCACCTCACCTTCTAGTTATCGCCCCATATCCCTCCTACCATTCCTTTCCAAACTCCTTGAACGAGTTGTCTACACGCGCAGCTTAGAATTCCTCAACACGAACTCTTTCCTCGACCCCCTCCACTCTGGCTTCCGTCCCCTACATTCCACGGAAACTGCCCTCTCAAAGGTCACCAATGACCTCCTGCTTGCCAAATCCAACGGCTCATACTCTGTCCTAATCCTCCTCGACCTCTCAGCTGCCTTCGACACTGTGGACCACCCCCTTCTCCTCAACACACTATCTGACCTTGGCTTCACAGACTCCATCCTCTCCTGGTTCTCCTCTTATCTCTCTGGTCATTCATTCTCAGTCACTTTGGCAGGCTTTTCCTCCCCTTCCCATCCCCTTACTGTGGGGGTTCCCCAAGGTTCAGTGCTTTGTCCCCTTCTGTTCTCGATCTACACTCACTCCCTTGGTGACCTCATTCGCTCCCACTGCTTCAACTATCATCTCTACGCTGATGACACCCAGATCTACATCTCCGCCCCTGCTCCCCCCCCCCACCTCTCTCCAGGCTCGCATCTCCTCCTGCCTTCAGGACATCTCCATCTGGATGTCTGCCCGCCACCTAAAACTCATCATGTCCAAGACTGAACTCCTTATCTTCCCTCCCAAACCCTGCCCTCTCCCTGACTTTCCCATCTCTGTTGACGGCACTACCATCCTTCCTGTCTCACAAGTCCGCAACCTTGGTGTCATCCTCGACTCTGCTCTCTCATTCACCCCTCACATCCAAGCCGTCACCAAAACCTGCCGGTCTCAGCTCCGCAACATTGCTAAGATCCGCCCTTTCCTCTCCATCCAAACCGCTACCCTGCTCGTTCAAGCCCTCATCCTATCCCGTCTGGACTACTGCATCAACCTTCTCTCTGATCTCCCATCCTCGTGTCTCTCCCCACTTCAATCCATACTTCATGCTGCTGCCCGGATTGTCTTTGTCCAGAAATGATCTGTGCGTGTTACTCCCCTCCTCAAAAATCTCCAGTGGCTACCAATCAATCTGCGCATCAGGCAGAAACTCCTCACCCTGGACTTCAAGGCTCTCCATCACCTCGCCCCCTCCTACCTCACCTCCCTTCTCTTCTTCTACATCCCACCCCGCACCCTCCGCTCCTCTGCCGCTAATCTCCTCACTGTGCCTCGTTCTCGCCTGCCCCGCTATCGACCCCCGGCCCACGTCATCCCCCGGGCCTGGAATGCCCTCCGTCTGCCCATCCGCCAAGCTAGCTCTCTTCCTCCCTTCAAGGCCCTACTGAGAGCTCACCTCCTCCAGGAGGCCTTTCCAGACTGAGCCCCTTCCTTCCTCTCCCCCTCGTCCCCCTCTCCATCCCCCCATTTTACCTCCTTCCTTTCCCCACAGCACCTGTATATATGTATATATGTTTGTACATATTTATTACTCTATTTATTTATCTTACTTGTACATATCTATTCTATTTATTTAATTTGTTAGTATGTTTGTTTTTGTTCTCTGTCTCCCCCTTCTAGACTGTAAGCCCGCTGTTGAGTAGGGACTGTCTCTATGTGTTGCCGACTTGTATTCCCAAGCGCTTAGTCCAATGCTCTGCACACAGTAAGCGCTCAATAAATACGATTGATTGATTGATTGATATGCCATTCCAGCTTCCGGCCTCAGTCAAACCAATCTCTGCCCTCCCCCCTCCCCCATACCTAATTTGATTGGCACGGGGGTGAGGGACATCTTCTGTATTCCCAGCTTGGCCTGCCAATCTAGCAGATTTGGTCGTGGGGGCAGTATCCCACCCTCACTTCTGAGTTCCGCCTGCTGGCTCAGGTGGTCACGAGATAGCTTTTGACCTTGAGATGGCCAGTACCCAAGGGTCACTTCGGGACATCAACCCATCCCTAAATCCTGTCGTTCCACATTCACAGCATCCCTAAAATCTGCCCTTTCCTCTCCAACCAAACTCCTACCACATTAATACAATCACGCATGATCTTATCTCTCCTTGTTGACCTTCCAGCTTCCTCTCTCTCCATACTCCAGTCCATACTTGACTCTGCTGCGTGGATCATTTTTTTCTACAAAAAACATTTGGATCACGTTTCGCTTCTCCTCAAGAGCCTCCAGGGGTTGCCCATCAACCTCCACACCAAACTGAAACTCCTCACCATTGGCGTTAAAGCACTCAATCCCCTTGGCCTTCCTACCTCACATCGCTACTCTTCCTAATACGATCCATTCATTCATTCAATAGAAATTATTGAGTGCTTACTCGGCGCAGAGCACTATACTAAGAGCTTGGGAAGTATAAATAGGCAACATATAGAGACGGTTCCTGCCCAACAGCGGGCCCACAGTCTAGAAGGGGAGACCGACAACAAAAACAAGTAGACAGGTGTCAACACCATCACAATAAATAGAATTATAGCTATAGACATATGAATAAAATAGAGTAATCCATATGTACAATATACACAAGTGCTGCGCGGAGGGAAAGGGGGTAGACCAGAAGGAGGGAGGGAGGGGCGATGGGGAGGGGAGGAGGAGGAGAGGAAAAGAGTGGGGCTTAGTCTGGGAAGGCGTCCGGGAGGAGAGGAGCGCTCAATAGGGCCTTGAAGGGAGGAAGAGAGCTAATATGGTGGATGTATGGAAGGAGGACATTCCAGGCCTTAGGTAGGATGTGGACCAGTGATCGATGGCGGGACAGACGAGAATGGAGCACAGTGTGGAGGTTAGCAACAGAGGAGTGGAGTGTGCGATCTGCACTGCAGAAGGAGGGAAGGGAGGTGAGGTATTAGGGGTGAGGTGATGGAGAGCTTTAAAGCCGAGTGTGAGGAGTTTTTGCTTGATTCGCAGATTGATAGGAAACTACTGGAGATTTTTGAGGAAGGGAGTGACATGCACAAAGCGTTTCTGTAGAAAGATAATCCGGGCAGCAGATTGAGGTATAGATTGAGGCGGGGAGGGACAAGAGGATGGGATATCAGAAAGGAGACTGATCCAGTAATCCAGTCGGGATAGGATGAGAGATTGAACCAGCAAGGTAGTGGCTTGGATGGAAAGAAAAGGGCGGATCTCGGCAATGCTGTGGAGGTGAGACCGGCAGTTTTTAGTGATGGATTAGATGTGTGGGGCGAATGAGAGAGCAGAGTCAAGGATGACACCAAGGTTGAGGGCTGTGAGATGGGAAGGGTGGTAGTGCTGTATACAGTGACGGGAAAGTAAGGGAGAGGACAGGGTTTGGGAGGGAAGATAAGGAGCTCAGTCTTGGACATATTGAGTTTTAGATGGCGGGCAGACATCCTTCAGGAGATGTCCTGAAGGCAGGAGGAGTTACGAGCCTGGGATCTTTCTGAATGCTATCAATGGAAGGCGACCTAGCCAGGTTCCCCCCTCTGGTGGAATGGCAGGCCCGGACAATACTGCAGCTCTCGGTAAGGGTCTGTGTAATTGGAGCCGGGCCTGCAGCATAGCTGGCCCTCTGTAAAGTCGATGTTGCATTCTGGGAGCAGTGCTGACTTCCTGTGCTCTGTAAACGGATGGAGTCGACACCCGGGGAAGATGGGGCTGTGCTCGTGCGATAGGTACGTGTGAGTGCTGGTTGCAGAGCATTTCTCTGGCTCTGGCTGAGACTCCTCATAGGGGGCTTCGGATAGACTCTGTCTACTTCACTCCTCTAATGCCAACGTTCTCACTGTACTTCAGTCTCGTCCATCTCACTGTCAACCTCTCGCCCACGTCCTGTCTCTGGCCTAGAACGCCCTCCCTGCTCATATCTGACAGACAATGACTCTTCCCACCTTCGAAACCTGATTGAGGGCACTTCTCTTCCAAGAGGCCTTCCCTGACTAAGCACTTCTTTCCTCTTCTCCCACTCCTTTCTATAGCACCCTGACTCAATCATTTCATTCATCTTTCCTCCTACCCCCAAGGCACTTATGTCCATACCTGTACTTTATTTATTGTTTATATTAATGCCTTTCTGCCCCTCTGAACTGTAAGCTCGTTTTTGGCAGTAGATGTGTTTGTGGGTGTCCCCCCTCAGAAAGAGCCCAGCCCCTGCCTCCTCACCTGAGTCTCAGTGAAGTCGTTGGGAAAAACCGTTTTGCTCTGGCAATTCCGGGTTTTCTCTTTGGAAATTCCCGCCGTGCGGCCTGGGGGTCTTGAGGGGGGGAGGGGACTTCCTCCACGGCTCCCTGTGCCCCTTTCTCCCGACCCCAAGCCGGGACCCCGACTGTCCTCCCAGAGCAGGAGCTGCTTCTCCTCCCGGGCCGCGCCCCATCCTCCCGCAGGGGGCGCTCCAGCTTCCCGCTCCCACACCCCGCCGCTGCCGCAGCCTCCTCCGCCCGAAGTACGCGTCCCAGCCCGGCCCCCGCTGGAACCCGTCCCTGGACCCCCAAACACGCGGGGGGCTCGAGGCGCGCACCCGTCTGGCTCCTCGTGACGGCGCTTCCCGTGCTTCGCCACGTGCCGCTGGCCGCGCGTGGGGAGGAGCATCGGAGGCTCTGGAGGGGAGGGGCTGCGGGGCGGGGGAGGGCCGCAGTGCACCGGCGTTTATTAAAATTATTATTATTACTCTTTATAACAATAATGATAATAATAAGAATAGTACTTGTTAAGCTCTATTTTTATACTGAGCACTGTTCTAGGCGCTGGGGTGGGTACAAGCTAATCAGTTTGGACACAGTCCCAGTCCCACATGGGGCTTACACTCTTATTCCCATTTTACTGATGAGGTAACTGAGGCACGGAGAAATGAAGTGACTTATCCAAGATGACACAGCACACATGTGGCGGAAGAGTTTATTCTTCCGGAAAGGGGACGAAGGGAAGAGAAAGCGGGGTAAATTGGAGAGAAGAAGGAGGAGAGGGCAGGTTAGGGGCGAGACAGGGCGGCCAAGTTGCTGGAGGAGCTGGGAAGCTGCGTGGTTGGCGGGGATGAGAGGAGACTTAGAGGCCTGGAGATCGGCAGGTCTGGCGGGAACCCCAGAGGAGATGACCAAAGTCCTAGCACTACGCTGGCCCCATTTCTGACAAGATCTGCCCCCACTTAACTAGTAGCTAATAATAATGCTACTACTAATAAAAACTGTGATATTTGTTAAGGGTTTACCATGTGCCAGGCACTATACTAAGCGCTGGGATAGATGCAAGATAAAAGGGTCAAACACAGTCCATTTCCCACATAGGGTTCCCAGTCTCATTCTCCATTTTGCAGCTGCGAGAACTGAGGCACAGAGAAATGAAGTGAATTGCCCGAGGTGACACAGCAGAAAAGGGGCAGAGGCGAGATTAGACCCCAGAAACCTGTACTCCCAGGCCCATATTCTATCCACTAAGATATACTGCGTGGCTTAGTGGAAATGTCAAGGGCTCGGGAGCCAGAGGACATGAGTTCCAATTCCGCCTCCAC